>NW_027254420.1:262500-267500 GCF_044704955.1 Pristiophorus japonicus | reverse complement strand
CTCTTTCTCTCTCTCTCTATCTTTCCCTCTCTCTCTGTACATCTGTCTCTCTCTCCCTCTTGTTCTGCCTCTCTCTCTCCCTATATCTCTACATGTCTTTATCTCTGCCTTTCCCTCTGTCTCTATCAATTTCTCTCTGTCTATCTGTCTCTCTCCCACTCTGTCTCTCTCGCATTCTCTCTCTCTCTCTTTCTCTGTCTCTCTCTCTGTCTCTCTCTCTCCATCTCTATTTCTGTCTCTTTCTCTCACTCTCTGTCGCTCTCACTCTCTCTCGCTCTCTGTCTCTATCTCTATCTCTGTCTGTCTCCCTCTCTGTCTCCCTCTCTGTCTCTACCTCTCTCTCCCTCGCTCGTTCGCTCTCTGGCACTCTCTCTCTGTCTCTCTCTCTCTGTCTCTCTCTCCCCCGCTGTCTGTCTCTCTCTCTTTGTGTCGCTCTCTCGCTCTGCCTGTCTGCCTATCTCTGTCTTTCTCTCTGTCTGTCGATCTCTTTCTATCTCCCTGTCTCTCTCACGCTCTGTCTCTCTCTCTATTTGTGTCTACCTCTCTCTCTCTCTCTCTCTCTCTCTCGCTCTCTCTCTCTCTGTCTCTCTCTCTTTCTCTCTCTGTCTATCTCTTTCCCTCTCTATATATCTCTATTTCTCTCTGTCTCTTTCCCTCGCTCTCTCTCTCTCGCTCTCTATCTCTCTGTCTTTCTCTGTCTTCCCCTCTGTCTCGCTCTCTCTCTGTTTCTCTGTGTCTCGCTCTGTCTCTCTCTCTGTCTCTCTCTGTCTTTCTGTGTCTTTCCGCCCCTCTCTCTATCTTTCTCTCTCTCAGTCTCTGTTTCTCTCTCTCTCTATCATTCCCCCTCTCTCTGTCTCTCTGTCTCTCTCTTCCCCTCTCGCTCTGATTCTTTCTCTCTCTCTGTGTCTCTCTCTGACTTTATCTCCGCCTTTCCCTCACTCTCTCTATCTCTGTCTCTATCTCTCTCTCTGCCTCTGTCTCTCTCTCTGTCGCTCTCTCTTTCTGTTTGTATCTCTCTGCCTTTCTCTCTCTGCCACTCTCTCTCTCTCTCTCTCTGCCTCTGTCTCTCTCACCCTCTTTCTCTGAGTCTCTCTCTCTCTATCTCTCTCTCCCACAATCTCTGTCTCTCTCTCTCTCTGTCTCTCTCTCTCGCTCTGTCTGTCTGCCTATCTCTGTCTCTCTCTGTCTTTCCGTGTCTTTCTCCCTCTCTCTCTCTCGTCTCTGTTTCTCTCTCTCTCTCTATCGCTCTGTCTCTCTCTCTCTCTGTCTCTCTTCCCCTCTAACTCGCTCTCTCTCTCTGTCTCGCTCTGTCTCTCTCTCTGTCTCTCTCTCTGTCTCTCTCTGTCTTTCTGCCCATCTCTCTCTCTCTCCCATGGTCTCTGTTTCTCTCTATCTTTCCCTCTCAGTTTTTCTGTCTCTCTCTCTCTCCCTCTTACTCTGTCTCTCCCTCTATTTCTCTGTATATCTCCCTGTCTTTATCTCTATCTTTCCCTCTCTCTATCAATCTCTCTCTCTATCAATCTCTCTCTCTCTCTATCAATCTCTCTCTATCAATCTCTGTCTCTCTCTGTCATTCTCTCTCTTTGTCTCTCTCTCTCTCTGTCTCTCTCTCTCTGTCTCTCTTTCTCTTTCTCTGTCCCTCTCTCTCACTCTCTCTGTGTTTCTCTCTCTGTCTCTCTTTCTCTTTCTCTGTCTCTCTCTCTCGCTCTCTGTCTGTCTCTCTGTCTCACTCTCTCTCTGTCTCTCTCTCTCTCCTCTCTCTCCGTCTCTCTGTCTGTCTGCCTGTCTCCCTCTCTCTTTCTCTCTCTCCCGCTCTCTGTCTCTCTCTCTCTCTCTGTCTGTCTCTATCTCTCTCTCTCTGTCTATCTGTCTCTCTTTCTTTCGCTCTCTCTCTCTGTGTCTTTCGCTCTCTCTCTCTGTCTTCCTCTCTGTCTCTGGCTCTCTCTCCCTCTCTCTCTCTCTCTCCTCTCTCTCCGTCTCTCTGTCTGTCTGGCTGTCTCCCTCTCTCTTTCTCTCTCTCGCTCTCTGTCTCTCTCTCTCTCTCTCTCTGCCTCTATCTCTCTCCCTCTGTCTATCTGTCTCTCTTTCACTCTCTCTCTGTGTCTTTCGCTCTCTCTCTCTGTCTTTCTCTCAGTCTCTGGATCTCTCTCTCTCTCACTCTGTTTCTCTCTCTGTGTATTTCTCACTGTCTTTATCTCCGTCTTTCCCTCTCTATGAATCTCCCTCTCTGTCTCTCTCTCTCTCTCTCTCTCTCTCTCTCCTCTGTCTCTCTCTCTCTCTCTCTCTCACTCTGTCTCTCTCATTCTGTCTGTCTCTCTTTCTCTCTTTGCCTCTGTCTCTGTCTCCGTCTCTCTCTTTCTCTGTCTCTCTCTGTCTCTCTCTCTCTCTCCTCTGTCTCTCTCACCCTGTCTCTCTCATTCTGTCTGTCTCTCTTTCTCTCTTTGCCTCTGTCTCTGTCTCCGTCTCTCTCTTTCTCTGTCTCTCTCTCTCTCTCTCTCTGTTTGTCTCGCTCTGCCTGTCTCTCTCTCTCTGTCTGTCTCTCTCTCTCTGCGTCTTTCTCTCTCTCTGCCTCTGTCTCTCTCACCCTCTCTCTCTGAGTCTCTCTCTATCGCTCTCCGTCTCTCCGTCTCTCTCTGTCTCTCTCTCTCTGCATCTCTCTAAAAACGCTGCCTCTATCACTCTGTCTCTCTCGCTCCCTCTCTCTGTCTCTCTCGCTCTGTATTTTTCACTGTCTCTCTCTCACTCTCTATCTCTCTTCATCTGCTTATCTCTGACTCTCTCTCTCTCCCTCTCTCTCTCTGTCTGTCTCTCTCTCTCTCACACTCTCTATCTCTCTCCATCTGCTTATCTCTGACTCTCTCTCTCTCTCTCTCTCTCTGTCTCTCTCTCTCTCTATTTCTATCTCTCTCTCGCTCTCTCTATGTCTCCCTCTCTCTCTGTGCCTCTCTCCCTCTCTATATCTCTCTCTCTCTATCTGTGTCTATCTCTATCTTTCGCCCTCTCTCGCTCTCTGTCTCTCTCGGTCTCTCTCTCTCACACTATCTCTCTCTCTCTCTACTCGCTCTCCCTCTCCTTCTCTCCATCTCTGTCTCTCCATCTCTGTCTCTCTCTCTCGCGCTCTCACGTTCTGTCTCTCTGTCTCAATCTGTCTCTCTCTCTCTCTCTCTGTCTTTCTCTCTCTTTGTCTCTCACTTTCTCTCTGTCTCTCTCTCTATCTGTCTCACTCTCTCACTCCCTGTCTCTCTCTATTTCTCACTCTCGCTCTGTCTCTCCCTCTCTCTCCCTCTCGATCTCCGTCTCTCTTTCTTTCTCTCTCTCTCTCTCTCTCTCTATCGCCCTATCTTTCTGTCTCTCTCTCTCTCTCACTCTCTCTCTGTTTCTCTCCTTCTCTCTCTCTATTTCTGTCTCTCTATCTCTCTGTCTTTCACTCTCTCTCTATCTCTCACTCTGTCTCTCTCTCTCTCTCGCTCTCTGTCTCTCTCTTTCTCTGCCTGTCTCTCTGTCTCTCTGTTTTTCTCTCCATCTTTCCCTCTCTGTCCCTCTCTCCCTCTCGCTCTGTCACTCTCTCTCTGTATCTCTCCGTGTCTTAATCTCCATCTTTCCCTCTCACCTATCAATCTCTCTCTCTCTCTCTGTCTCTCTATCTGTCTTTCCCTCTCTCTATCTGTCGATCTCTCTCTATGTCTTTCTCTCTGTCTTTCTCTCTATCTCTCTCTCTCTGCCTGTCTCTCTGTCTCTCTCTCTCTTTCACTTTCTCCCTGTCTCTCTCTCTCTCTCTAGCTCTGTATTTTTCTCTGTCTATCTCTCTCTCGCTCTCTCATCTTCACTCTCTGAGTCTCTCTCTATCTCGCTTCATCTCTCCCTCTCGCTCTGTCTCTCTCTCTCTCTCTCTGTATCTCTCTATAATTCTGTCTCTCTGTCTCTCTCTGTCTGTCTGCCTATCTCTGTCTCTCTCTCTCTCTCGGTCTCTCTGTCTCACTCTATCGCTCTCTCTGTCTCTCTCTGTCTCTGTCTCCCTCCCTCTGTCTCTAGCTCTCTGTCTGTCTCTTTCTATCTCACTCTCTCTCTCTGTCTCACTCGTTCTGTCTGTTTCTCTCTCTCTCTCTCTGTACCTGTCTCTCACTCCCTCTGTCTCTCTCTGTCACTCTCTTGGTCTTTCTGTCTCTCCCTGTCTGTCTCTGTCTTTTCCCCTCTCGCTCTCTCTCTCTCTCTGTCTGTGCTTCTCTCTCTCTCTAACAATCTCTGTCTCTCTCTGACTATCTCCTTCTGTCTCTCTCTCTCACTGTCTCTCTGTCTCTCTCTCTCTCTCTCTGTCACCCTCTCTTTCTCTCTCTCTCACTGTGTTTCTCTCTCTCTATCTCTATTTCTGTGTTTCTCTCTCTCTATCTCTATTTCTGTCTCTCCAGCTCTCTGTCTTTCTCTCTCTGTCTCTCATTCTCTGTCTCTCTCTCTCTCTCGCTCTCCCTCTCTCACTCTATCTCTCCCTGTCTTTAACTCTGTCTATCCCTCACTATCTATCTCTCTCTCTATCAATCTCTCTCTCTCTATCAATCCGTTTCTCTGTCATTCTCTCTCTCTCTCTCTGTCACCCTCTCTTTCTGTCTCTCTCTCTCTCTGTCTCTCGCTATCTCTGTATCTCTCCCTGACTTTATCTCTCTTTCCCTCTCTCTCTATCAATCTCTCTCTATCAATCTCTCTCTCTGTCAATATCTCTCTCTCTATCAATCCCTGTCTCTCTCTGACATTTTCTCTCTGTGTCTCTCTCTATCTGTCTCTCTCTTTGTCTCTCTCTATCTGTCTCACTCTCTCTCTCTCCGTCACCCTCTCTTTCTGTCTCTCTCTCTCTGTATCTCCCTCTCTCTCTCTATTCCTGTCTCTCTTGCGCTCTCTCTCTGTCGATCCTATCTCTCCTGTCTTTAACTTGTCCTTCACTCTCTCTCTATCAATCTCTCGCTGTGTCTCTGTCTCTCTCTCTCTCTGTCTCTCTCACTCTGTATCTC
>NW_027254420.1:202500-257500 GCF_044704955.1 Pristiophorus japonicus | reverse complement strand
TCTGTGTCTCTCTCTGACTTTATCTCCGTCTTTCCCTCACTCTCTCTATCTCTGTCTCTATCTCTCTCTCTGCCTCTGTCTCTCTCTCTGTCGCTCTCTCTTTCTGTTTGTATCTCTCTGCCTTTCTCTCTCTGCCACTCTCTCTCTCTCTCTCTCTGCCTCTGTCTCTCTCACCCTCTTTCTCTGAGTCTCTCTCTCTCTATCTCTCTCTCCCACAATCTCTGTCTCTCTCTCTCTCTGTCTCTCTCTCTCGCTCTGTCTGTCTGCCTATCTCTGTCTCTCTCTGTCTTTCCGTGTCTTTCTCCCTCTCTCTCTCTCGTCTCTGTTTCTCTCTCTCTCTCTATCGCTCTGTCTCTCTCTCTCTCTGTCTCTCTTCCCCTCTAACTCGCTCTCTCTCTCTGTCTCGCTCTGTCTCTCTCTGTCTCTCTCTCTGTCTCTCTCTGTCTTTCTGCCCATCTCTCTCTCTCTCCCATGGTCTCTGTTTCTCTCTATCTTTCCCTCTCAGTTTTTCTGTCTCTCTCTCTCTCCCTCTTACTCTGTCTCTCCCTCTATTTCTCTGTATATCTCCCTGTCTTTATCTCTATCTTTCCCTCTCTCTATCAATCTCTCTCTCTATCAATCTCTCTCTCTCTCTATCAATCTCTCTCTATCAATCTCTGTCTCTCTCTGTCATTCTCTCTCTGTCTCTCTTTCTCTTTCTCTGTCCCTCTCTCTCACTCTCTCTGTGTTTCTCTCTCTGTCTCTCTTTCTCTTTCTCTGTCTCTCTCTCTCTCTCTCTCTCTGCCTCTATCTCTCTCCCTCTGTCTATCTGTCTCTCTTTCACTCTCTCTCTGTGTCTTTCGCTCTCTCTCTCTGTCTTTCTCTCAGTCTCTGGATCTCTCTCTCTCTCACTCTGTTTCTCTCTCTATGTATTTCTCACTGTCTTTATCTCCGTCTTTCCCTCTCTATGAATCTCCCTCTCTGTCTCTCTCTCTCTCTCTCTCTCTCTCCTCTGTCTCTCTCACTCTGTCTCTCTCATTCTGTCTGTCTCTCTTTCTCTCTTTGCCTCTGTCTCTGTCTCCGTCTCTCTCTTTCTCTGTCTCTCTCTCTCTCTCTCTCTCTGTTTGTCTCGCTCTGCCTGTCTCTCTCTCTCTGTCTGTCTCTCTCTCTCTGCGTCTTTCTCTCTCTCTGCCTCTGTCTCTCTCACCCTCTCTCTCTGAGTCTCTCTCTATCGCTCTCCGTCTCTCCGTCTCTCTCTGTCTCTCTCTCTCTGCATCTCTCTAAAAACGCTGCCTCTATCACTCTGTCTCTCTTGCTCCCTCTCTCTGTCTCTCTCGCTCTGTATTTTTCACTGTCTCTCTCTCACTCTCTATCTCTCTTCATCTGCTTATCTCTGACTCTCTCTCTCTCCCTCTCTCTCTGCCTCTCTCTCTCTGTCTGTCTCTCTCTCTCTCACACTCTCTATCTCTCTCCATCTGCTTATCTCTGACTCTCTCTCTCTCTCTCTCTGTCTCTCTCTCTCTCTATCTCTATCTCTCTCTCGCTCTCTCTATGTCTCCCTCTCTCTCTGTGCCTCTCTCCCTCTCTATATCTCTCTCTCTCTATCTGTGTCTATCTCTATCTTTCTCCCTCTCTCGCTCTCTGTCTCTCTCGGTCTCTCTCTCTCACACTATCTCTCTCTCTCTCTACTCGCTCTCCCTCTCCTTCTCTCCATCTCTGTCTCTCCATCTCTGTCTCTCTCTCTCGCGCTCTCACGTTCTGTCTCTCTGTCTCAATCTGTCTCTCTCTCTCTCTCTGTCTTTCTCTCTCTTTGTCTCTCACTTTCTCTCTGTCTCTCTCTCTATCTGTCTCACTCTCTCACTCCCTGTCTCTCTCTATTTCTCACTCTCGCTCTGTCTCTCCCTCTCTCTCCCTCTCGATCTCCGTCTTTCTTTCTTTCTCTGTCTCTCTCTCTCTCTCTCTATCGCCCTATCTTTCTGTCTCTCTCTCTCTCTCTCACTCTCTCTCTGTTTCTCTCCTTCTCTCTCTCTATTTCTGTCTCTCTATCTCTCTGTCTTTCACTCTCTCTCTGTCTCTCACTCTGTCTCTCTCTCTCTCTCGCTCTCTGTCTCTCTCTTTCTCTGCCTGTCTCTCTGTCTCTCTGTTTTTCTCTCCATCTTTCCCTCTCTTTCCCTCTCTCCCTCTCGCTCTGTCACTCTCTCTCTCTGTATCTCTCCGTGTCTTAATCTCCATCTTTCCCTCTCACCTATCAATCTCTCTCTCTCTCTCTGTCTCTCTATCTGTCTTTCCCTCTCTCTATCTGTCGATCTCTCTCTATGTCTTTCTCTCTGTCTTTCTCTCTATCTCTCTCTCTCTGCCTGTCTCTCTGTCTCTCTCTCTCTCTTTCACTTTCTCCCTGTCTCTCTCTCTCTCTCTAGCTCTGTATTTTTCTCTGTCTATCTCTCTCTCGCTCTCTCATCTTCACTCTCTGAGTCTCTCTCTATCTCGCTTCATCTCTCCCTCTCGCTCTGTCTCTCTCTCTCTCTCTCTGTATCTCTCTCTAATTCTGTCTCTCTGTCTCTCTCTGTCTGTCTGCCTATCTCTGTCTCTCTCTCTCTCTCTCTCTCTCTCTGTCTCTATCTCTCTCTCTCTCTCTGTCTCTCTCTCTCTGTTTCGGTTTCTCTCTCCATCTTTCCCTCTCTCTCTGTCTCCCTCTCACTCTCGCTCTGTCTCTCTCTCTCTCTCTGTATCTTTCCATGTCTTTATCTCCGTCTTTCCCTCTCTCGCTATCAATCTCTCTATCTCTGTCTCTTTTTCTGTCTCTCTCTGTCTCTCTCTCTCTCTCTCTCTATCTCTGTCTCTCTCTCGCGCGCTCTCTGACTCTCCATCTCTATCTCTCTCTGTCTCTGACTCTCTCTCTCAGTCTTTCTCTCTGACTTTCTTTCGCTCTCTCTGTCTCTCTCTTTCTCTCTCCCTGCCCCTCCCTGTTCCTCTCGCTCTCTCTCTCTCTTCCTCACTCTGTCCCTCTCCCAGGGCAGGTACAGGGGGTTAGATACAGAGTAAAGCTCCCTTTACACTGTCCCATCAAACACTCCCAGGGAAGGTACAGGGGGTTAGATACAGGGTAAAGCTCCCTCTACAGTGTCCCATCAAACACTCCCAGGGCAGGTACAGGGGGTTAGATACAGAGTAAAGCTCTCTCTACACTGTCCCATCAAACACTCCCAGGGCAGGTAAAGGTGGTTAGATACAGAATCAAGCTCTCTCTACACTGTCCCATCAAACACTCCCAGGGCAGGTACAGCACGGGGTTAGATACAGAGTAAAGCTCCCTCTACACTGTCCTATCAAACACTCCCAGGGCAGGTACAGGGGGTTAGATACAAAGTCAAGCTCCCTCTACACTGTCCCATCAAACACTCCCAGGGCAGGTACAGGGGGTTAGATACAAAGTCAAGCTCCCTCTACACTGTCCCATCAAACACTCCCAGGGCAGGTACAGCACGGGGTTAGATACAGAATAAAGCTCCCTTTACACTGTCCCATCAAACACTCCAGGGCAGGTACGGGTGGTTAGATACAGAATATACTGTGCTGCATGGTCGGAGGGGCTGTTCTGAGGGAGTGCTGCATTGTCAGAGGGGCAGTACTGAGGGAGTGCTGCACTGTCGGAGGGGCAGTACTGAGGGAGTGTTGCACTGTCGGAGCGGAGCACTGAGGGAGTGCTGCACTGTCGGAGGGGCAGTACTGAGGGAGTGCTGCAATGTCGGAGGGGCAGTACTGAGGGAGTGCTGCACTGTCGGAGGGGCAGTACTGAGGGAGTGCTGCACTGTCGGAGGGGCAGTACTGAGGGAGTGCTGCATTTTCGGAGGGGCAGTACTGAGGGAGTTCTGCATTGTCGGAGGGGCTGTACTGAGGGAGTGCTGCACTGTCGGAGGGGCAGTACTGAGGGAGTGCCGCACTGTCGGAGGGGCAGTACTGAGGGAGTGCTGCATTGTCGGAGGGGCAGTACTGAGGGAGTGCCGCACTGTCGGAGGGGCAGTACTGTACTGAGGGAGTGCTGCACTGTCGGAGGGACAGTACTGAGGGAGTGCTGCACTGTTGGAGGGGCAGTGCTGAGGGAGTGCCGCACTGTCGGAGGCGCAGTACTGAGGCAATGCTGCACTATCGGAGAGGCAGTACTGAGGGAGTGCTGCACTGTCGGAGGGGCACTGTTGAGGGAGTGCTACACTTTCGGAGGGGCACTGTTGAGGGAGTGCCACACTTTCGGAGGGGCACTGTTGAGGGAGTGACTCACTGACGGAGGGGCAGTACTGAAGGAGTGCCGCACTGTCGGAGGGGCTGTACCGGGGGAGTGCTGCATTGTCGGAGGGGCAGTACTGAGGGAGTGCCGCACTGTCGGAGGGGCAGTACTGAGGGAGTGCTGCACTGTCGGAGGGGCAGTACTAAGGGAGTGCTGCACTGTCGGAGGGGCACTGTTGAGGGAGTGCTACACTTTTGGAGGGGCAGTACTGAGGGAGTGCCGCACTGTCGGAGGGGCAGTACTGAGGGAGTGCTGCACTGTCGGAGGGGCAGTGCTGAGGGAGTGCCGCACTGTCGGAGTGGCAGTACTGAGGGAGTGCTGCACTGTCGGAGGGGCAGTACTGAGGGAGTGCTGCACTGTCGGAGGGGCAGTACTGAGGGAGTGCTGCACTGTCGGAGGGGCAGTACTGAGGGAGTGCCGCACTGTCGGAGGGACAGTACTGAGGGAGTGCCGCACTGTCGGAGGGGCAGTACTGAGGGAGTGCTGCACTGTCGGAGGGGCAGTACTGAGGGAGTGCTGAGGTTCCTGATCCCTGCCCTGGGACCATTCACATGTAAATGTCCCCAGACAGCACACACCTCAGGAACTGTGTGACTCATCCTGGCCCTGACCATTGAGATGTTAATCAGCACAAGGTTCACTCACTCACTCACCTTTACAGCTCACTGACCACCATTTTACAATAACTTGTAACAATGACTTTTTTGCTTTCTCTAGATCTCGCAACATGGCTCCACTCCCAGAGAATCCACGCTCCGGAAAACCAGGTGAAATAATCTCCCTCCGGGAATTCCCCTTCGTGAGCTGAGGTCTGGTATCTCAGTGTATCTGTGGGGGGAAGCTGTGTGTCTGTGTGTGTCTCTCCCCCCCCCCCCCCCCTCTCTGTCTCTCTCCTCTCTGTCCCTCTCTCTCTCCCTCTGTCTCTGCTTCTCTCTCTTTCTCTCCCTCCCTCTCTCTGTCCATCTCTCTCTCTCTCTGTCTCTGCTTCTCTCCCTCTCTATCTGTCTCTCTGATGCTTGGACATTGATTGCAGAGATCGACTGCTCTCTAATTTAATCTCCCTCTACACTGTCCCAGCAAACACTCCCAGGGCAGGTACAGGGGGTTAGATACAGAGTAAAGCTCCCTCTACACTGTCCCATCAAACACTCCCAGGGCAGGTACAGGGGGTTAGATACAGAGTAAAGCTCCCTCTACACTGTCCCAGCAAACACTCCCAGGGCAGGTACAGGGGGTTAGATACAGAGTAAAGCTCCCTCTACACTGTCCCATCAAACACTCCCAGGGCAGGTACAGGGGGTTAGATACAGAGTAAAGCTCCCTCTACACTGTCCATCAAACACTCCCAGGGCAGGTACAGGGGGTTAGATACAGAGTAAAGCTCCCTCTACACTGTCCCATCAAACACTCCCAGGGCAGGTACAGGGGGTTAGATACAGAGTAAAGCTCCCTCTACACTGTCCCATCAAACACTCCCAGGGCAGGTACAGGGGGTTAGATACAGAGTAAAGCTCCCTCTACACTGTCCCATCAAACACTCCCAGGGCAGGTACAGCACGGGGTTTGATACAGAGTAAAGCTCCCTCTACACTTTCCATCAAACACTTCCAGGGCAGGTACAGCACGGGGTTAGATACAGAGTAAAGCTCCCTCTACACTGTCCCATCAAACACTCCCAGGGCAGGTACAGGGGGTTAGATACAGAGTAAAGCTCCCTCTACACTGTCCCATCAAACACTCCCAGGGCAGATACAGGGGGTTAGATACAGAGTAAAGCTCCCTCTACACTGTCCCATCAAACACTCCCAGGGCAGGTACAGCACGGGGTTAGATACGGAGATAAGAACATATGAAATAGGATCAGGAGTAGGCCATGTGGCCCCTCGAGCCTGCTCCACCATTTAATACGATCATGTCTGATCCGATCATGGACTCAGCTCCACTTCCCTGCCCGCTCCCTATAAACCCTTATCCCTTATCGGTTAAGGAACTGTCTATCTCTGTCTTAAATATATTCAATGTCCCGGCTTCCACAGCTCTCTGAGGCAGCGAGTTCCACAGATTTACAACCCTCTGAGAGAAGAAATTCCTCCTCATCTCAGTTTTAAATGGGCGGCCCCTTATTCTAAGACCATGCCCCCTAGTTCTAGTCTCCCCCATCAGTGGGAACATCCTCTCTGCATCCACCTTGTCGACCCCCTCATTATCTGATCCGTTTCGTTAGTTAGTTACCTGCGGTCTTATAGTTAATTACATTTGGAGAGAGCACCTCTCTGTTTGTCTCTCTGTCTCACTCCCTCTATCTCCCTCTCCCACTCTCCCTCTCTCTCTCTCTCTCTATCTCTCCCATTCTGTCTCGCTACCTCTCTCTCCCTCTGTCTCTGTCTCTCTCCCTCTCTCCCACTCTGTATCGCTTCATCGCTCTCTCTCTCGCTTTCTCTCTCTCTCTGTTTCTCTCCCTCTCTCTCTCTCTCTTTATTGTTCTCTCCGTCTCTCTATCTCTCTCCGTCTCTCTCTGTCTCGCTCTCTCTCTCACACTGTATCCCTCCCTCTTTCTCCCTCCCTCTCTCTCTCTCTGTTCCTCCCTCTCTCTCTCAATCTCTGTCTCGCTTTCGCACTCTCTCACAATATCTCTCTCTCTCGCTCTCTCTCTGTCTCTCTATCTCTCTGCCTCTCAATCCCTGTCTCTCTCTCGCACTCTCATGTTCTGTCTCTCTCTCTGTCTCTCTCTGTCTCTTTCTCTCTCTGTCTTTCTCTCTCTCTGTTTCTCACTTTCTCTCTTATCTGTCTTTCCCTTTATCTCTCTCGGTCTCATGACCTGTCTCTCTCTCTCTCTCTCTCTCTCTCTCGCTCTGTCTCTGTCTCTCTCTCCCTCTCTATCTCCATCTCTCTCTCTCTCTCCTCTCTCTCTCTCTCTGTCTCTCTCTCTCTCTCCCTCTCTGTCTCTCTCTCTCTGTCTCTCCCTGTCTCCCTCAGTCTCTCGGACTCTGTAACAAGAGACTTGGTATAAAATGGTCACCACGCATCTCGTAAAATGGCTGCTCAATCTCACACAAACTAATCCCACTGTCCCGCTCTCTCCCCATAGCCCTGTATCAATCCCCAAACTAATCCCACTGCCCCGCTCTCTCCCCATAGTCCTGTATCAATCTCCAAACTAATCCCACTGTCCCGCTCTCTCCCCATAGTCCTGTATCAATCCCCAAACTAATCCCACTGTCCCGCTCTCTCCCCATAGCCCTGTATCAATCCCCAAACTAATCCCACTGCCCCGCTCTCTCCCCACAGCCCTGTATCAATCTCCAAACTAATCCCACTACCCCGCTCTCTCCCCACAGCCCTGTATCAATCCCCAAACTAATTCCACTGCCCGCTCTCTCCCCATAGTCCTGTATCAATCCCCAAACTAATTCCACTGCCCGCTCTCTCCCCATAGTCCTGTATCAATCTCCAAACTAATCCCACTACCCTGCTCTCTCCCCATATTCCTGTATCAATCTCCAAACTAATCCCACTGCCCCGCTCTCTCCCCACAGCCCTGTATCAATCCCCAAACTAATCCCACTGCCCCGCTCTCTCCCCATAGTCCTGTATCAATCCCCAAACTAATCCCACTGCCCCGCTCTCTCCCCATAGTCCTGTATCAATCCCCAAACTAATCCCACTGCCCCGCTCTCTCCCCATAGTCCAGTATCAATCCCCAAACTAATCCCACTGCCCCGCTCTCTCCCCATAGTCCTGTATCATTCCCCAAACTAATCCCACTGCCCCGCTCTCTCCCCATAGTTCTGTATCAATCTCCAAACTAATCCCACTGCCCCGCTCGCTCCCCATAGTCCTGTATCATTCCCCAAACTAATCCCACTGCCCCACTCTCTCTCCATAGTCCTGTATCAATCCCCAAACTAAACCCACTGCCCCATTCTCTCCCCATAGTCCTGTATCAATCCCCAAACTAATCCCACTGCCCCACTCTCTCCCCATAGTCCTGTATCAATCTCCAAACTAATCCCACTGCCCCGCGCTCTCCCCATAGTCCTGTATCAATCCTCAAACTAATCCCACTGCCCCACTCTCTCCCCATAGTCCTGTATCAATCCCCAAACTAATCCCACTGCCCCCTCTCTCCTCATAGTCCTGTATCAATCCCCAAACTAATCACACTGCCCCGCTCTCTCCCCATAGTCCTGTATCAATCCCCAAACTAATCCCACTGCCCCGCTCTCTCTCCATAGTCCTGTATCAATCCCCAAACTAATCCCACTGCCCCCTCTCTCCCCATAGTCCTGTATCAATCCCCAAACTAATCCCACTGCCCCGCTCTCTCCCCATAGTCCTGTATCAATCTCCAAACTAATCTCACTGCCCCGCTCTCTCCCCATAGTCCTGTATCAATCTCCAAACTAATCTCACTGCCCCGCTCTCTCCCCATAGTCCTGTATCAATCTCCAAACTAATCCCACTGCCCCGCTCTCTCCCCATAGTCCTGTATCAATCTCCAAACAAATCCCACTGCCCCGCTCTCTCCCCTTAGCCTTGTATCAATCTCCAAACTAATCCCACTGCCCCACTCTCTCCCCTTAGCCTTGTATCAATCTCCAAACTAATCCCACTGTCCCACTCTCTCCCCATAGTCCTGTATCAATCTCCAAACTAATCCCACTGCCCCGCTCTCTCCCCATAGTCCTGTATCAATCCCCAAACTAATCCCACTGCCCCGCTCTCTCCCCATAGTCCTGTATCAATCTCCAAACTAATCCCACTGCCCCGCTCTCTCCCCATAGTCCTGTGTCAATCCCCAAACTAATCCCACTGCCCCGCTCTCTCCCCATAGTCCTGTATCAATCCCCAAACTAATCCCACTGCCCCGTTCTCTCCCCATAGTCCTGTATCAATCCCCAAACTAATCCCACTGCCCCACTCTCTCTCCATAGTCCTGTATCAATCCCCAAACTAATCCCACTGTCCCGCTCTCTCCCCATAGTCCTGTATCAATCGCAAACTAATCCCACTGCCCCGCTCTCTCCCCATAGTCCTGTATCAATCCCCAAACTAATCCCACTGCCTCGCTCACTCCCCATAGTCCTGTATCGATCTCCAAACTAATCCCACTGCCCCGCTCTCTCCCCATAGTCCTGTATCAATCCCCAAACTAATCCCACTGCCCCACTCTCTCTCCATAGTCCTGTGTCAATCCCCAAACTAATCCCACTGTCCCGCTCTCTCCCCATAGTCCTGTAACAATCCCCAAACTAATCCCACTGCCCCGCTCTCTCCCCATAGTCCTGTATCAATCGCAAACTAATCCCACTGCCCCGCTCTCTCCCCATAGTCCTGTATCAATCCCCAAACTAATCCCACTGCCCCGCTCACTCCCCATAGTCCTGTATCGATCTCCAAACTAATCCCACTGCCCCGCTCTCTCCCCATAGTCCTGTATCAATCCCCAAACTAATCCCACTGCCCCACTCTCTCTCCATAGTCCTGTGTCAATCCCCAAACTAATCCCACTGCCCCGCTCTCTCTCCATAGTCCTGTATCAATCCCCAAACTAATCCCACTGCCCCCCTCTCTCCCCATAGTCCTGTATCAATCTCCAAACTAATCCCACTGCCCCGCTCTCTCCCCATAGTCCTGTATCAATCCCCAAACTAATCCCACTGTCCCACTCTCTCCCCATAGTCTTGTATCAATCTCCAAACTAATCCCACTGCCCCTCTCTCCCCATAGTCCTGTATCAATCTCCAAACAAATCCCACTGCCCCGCTCTCTCCCCATAGTCCTGTATCAATCCCCAAACTAATCCCACTGCCCCGCTCTCTCCCCATAGTCCTGTATCAATCCCCAAACTAATCCCACTGCCCCGCTCTCTCCCCATAGTCCTGTATCAATCCCCAAACTACTCCCACTGCCCCGCTCTCTCCCCATAGTCCTGTATCAATCCCCAAACTAATCCCACTGCCCCACTCTCTCTCCATAGTCCTGTATCAATCCCCAAACTAATCCCACTGCCCCGCTCTCTCTCCATAGTCCTGTATCAATCCCCAAACTAATCCCACTGCCCCCCTCTCTCCCCATAGTCCTGTATCAATCTCCAAACTAATCTCACTGCCCCGCTCTCTCCCCATAGTCCTGTATCAATCTCCAAACTAATCCCACTGCCCCGCTCTCTCTCCATAGTCCTGTATCAATCCCCAAACTAATCCCACTGCCCCCCTCTGTCCCCATAGTCCTGTTTCAATCTCCAAACAAATCTCACTGCCCCACTCTCTCCCCTTAGCCTTGTATCAATCTCCAAACTAATCCCACTGCCCCCGCTCTCTCCCCATAGTCCTGTATCAATCCCCAAACTAATCCCACTGTCCCACTCTCTCCCCATAGTCTTGTATCAATCTCCAAACTAATCCCACTGCCCCTCTCTCCCCATAGTCCTGTATCAATCTCCAAACTAATCCCACTGCCCCTCTCTCCCCATAGTCCTGTATCAATCCCCAAACTAATCCCACTGCCCCGCTCTCCCCATAGTCCTGTATCAATCCCCAAACTAATCCCACTGCCCCTCTCTCCCCATAGTCCTGTATCAATCTCCAAACTAATCCCACTGCCCCTCTCTCCCCATAGTCCTGTATCAATCCCCAAACTAATCCCACTGCCCCGCTCTCTCCCCATAGTCCTGTTTCAATCCCCAAACAAATCCCACTGCCCCGCTCTCTCCCTATAGTCCTGTATCAATCCCCAAACTAATCCCACTGCCCCGCTCTCTCCCCATAGTCCTGTATCAATCCCCAAACTAATCCCACTGCCCCGCTCTCCCCATAGTCCTGTATCAATCCCCAAACTAATCCCACTGCCCGCTCTCTCCCCATAGTCCTGTATCACTCCCCAAACTAATGCCACTGCCCCGCTCTCTCCCCATAGTCCTGTTTCAATCCCCAAACAAATCCCACTGCCCCGCTCTCTCCCTATAGTCCTGTATCAATCCCCAAACTAATCCCACTGCCACGCTCTCTCCCCATAGTCCTGTATCAATCTCCAAACTAATCCCACTACCCCGCTCTCTCCCCATATTCCTGTATCAATCTCCAAACTAATCCCACTGCCCCGCTCTCTCCCCACAGCCCTGTATCAATCCCCAAACTAATCCCACTGCCCCGCTCTCTCCCCATAGTCCTGTATCAATCCCCAAACTAATCCCACTGCCCCGCTCTCTCCCCATAGTCCTGTATCAATCCCCAAACTAATCCCACTGCCCCGCTCTCTCCCCATAGTCCAGTATCAATCCCCAAACTAATCCCACTGCCCCGCTCTCTCCCCATAGTCCTGTATCATTCCCCAAACTAATCCCACTGCCCCGCTCTCTCCCCATAGTTCTGTATCAATCTCCAAACTAATCCCACTGCCCCGCTCGCTCCCCATAGTCCTGTATCATTCCCCAAACTAATCCCACTGCCCCACTCTCTCTCCATAGTCCTGTATCAATCCCCAAACTAAACCCACTGCCCCATTCTCTCCCCATAGTCCTGTATCAATCCCCAAACTAATCCCACTGCCCCACTCTCTCCCCATAGTCCTGTATCAATCTCCAAACTAATCCCACTGCCCCGCGCTCTCCCCATAGTCCTGTATCAATCCTCAAACTAATCCCACTGCCCCACTCTCTCCCCATAGTCCTGTATCAATCCCCAAACTAATCCCACTGCCCCCTCTCTCCTCATAGTCCTGTATCAATCCCCAAACTAATCACACTGCCCCGCTCTCTCCCCATAGTCCTGTATCAATCCCCAAACTAATCCCACTGCCCCGCTCTCTCTCCATAGTCCTGTATCAATCCCCAAACTAATCCCACTGCCCCCTCTCTCCCCATAGTCCTGTATCAATCCCCAAACTAATCCCACTGCCCCGCTCTCTCCCCATAGTCCTGTATCAATCTCCAAACTAATCTCACTGCCCCGCTCTCTCCCCATAGTCCTGTATCAATCTCCAAACTAATCTCACTGCCCCGCTCTCTCCCCATAGTCCTGTATCAATCTCCAAACTAATCCCACTGCCCCGCTCTCTCCCCATAGTCCTGTATCAATCTCCAAACAAATCCCACTGCCCCGCTCTCTCCCCTTAGCCTTGTATCAATCTCCAAACTAATCCCACTGCTCCACTCTCTCCCCTTAGCCTTGTATCAATCTCCAAACTAATCCCACTGTCCCACTCTCTCCCCATAGTCCTGTATCAATCTCCAAACTAATCCCACTGCCCCGCTCTCTCCCCATAGTCCTGTATCAATCCCCAAACTAATCCCACTGCCCCGCTCTCTCCCCATAGTCCTGTATCAATCTCCAAACTAATCCCACTGCCCCGCTCTCTCCCCATAGTCCTGTGTCAATCCCCAAACTAATCCCACTGCCCCGCTCTCTCCCCATAGTCCTGTATCAATCCCCAAACTAATCCCACTGCCCCGTTCTCTCCCCATAGTCCTGTATCAATCCCCAAACTAATCCCACTGCCCCACTCTCTCTCCATAGTCCTGTATCAATCCCCAAACTAATCCCACTGTCCCGCTCTCTCCCCATAGTCCTGTATCAATCGCAAACTAATCCCACTGCCCCGCTCTCTCCCCATAGTCCTGTATCAATCCCCAAACTAATCCCACTGCCTCGCTCACTCCCCATAGTCCTGTATCGATCTCCAAACTAATCCCACTGCCCCGCTCTCTCCCCATAGTCCTGTATCAATCCCCAAACTAATCCCACTGCCCCACTCTCTCTCCATAGTCCTGTGTCAATCCCCAAACTAATCCCACTGTCCCGCTCTCTCCCCATAGTCCTGTAACAATCCCCAAACTAATCCCACTGCCCCGCTCTCTCCCCATAGTCCTGTATCAATCGCAAACTAATCCCACTGCCCCGCTCTCTCCCCATAGTCCTGTATCAATCCCCAAACTAATCCCACTGCCCCGCTCACTCCCCATAGTCCTGTATCGATCTCCAAACTAATCCCACTGCCCCGCTCTCTCCCCATAGTCCTGTATCAATCCCCAAACTAATCCCACTGCCCCACTCTCTCTCCATAGTCCTGTGTCAATCCCCAAACTAATCCCACTGCCCCGCTCTCTCTCCATAGTCCTGTATCAATCCCCAAACTAATCCCACTGCCCCCCTCTCTCCCCATAGTCCTGTATCAATCTCCAAACTAATCCCACTGCCCCGCTCTCTCCCCATAGTCCTGTATCAATCCCCAAACTAATCCCACTGTCCCACTCTCTCCCCATAGTCTTGTATCAATCTCCAAACTAATCCCACTGCCCCTCTCTCCGCATAGTCCTGTATCAATCTCCAAACAAATCCCACTGCCCCGCTCTCTCCCCATAGTCCTGTATCAATCCCCAAACTAATCCCACTGCCCCGCTCTCTCCCCATAGTCCTGTATCAATCCCCAAACTAATCCCACTGCCCCGCTCTCTCCCCATAGTCCTGTATCAATCCCCAAACTACTCCCACTGCCCCGCTCTCTCCCCATAGTCCTGTATCAATCCCCAAACTAATCCCACTGCCCCACTCTCTCTCCATAGTCCTGTATCAATCCCCAAACTAATCCCACTGCCCCGCTCTCTCTCCATAGTCCTGTATCAATCCCCAAACTAATCCCACTGCCCCCCTCTCTCCCCATAGTCCTGTATCAATCTCCAAACTAATCTCACTGCCCCGCTCTCTCCCCATCGTCCTGTATCAATCTCCAAACTAATCCCACTGCCCCGCTCTCTCTCCATAGTCCTGTATCAATCCCCAAACTAATCCCACTGCCCCCCTCTGTCCCCATAGTCCTGTTTCAATCTCCAAACAAATCTCACTGCCCCACTCTCTCCCCTTAGCCTTGTATCAATCTCCAAACTAATCCCACTGCCCCCGCTCTCTCCCCATAGTCCTGTATCAATCCCCAAACTAATCCCACTGTCCCACTCTCTCCCCATAGTCTTGTATCAATCTCCAAACTAATCCCACTGCCCCTCTCTCCCCATAGTCCTGTATCAATCTCCAAACTAATCCCACTGCCCCTCTCTCCCCATAGTCCTGTATCAATCCCCAAACTAATCCCACTGCCCCGCTCTCCCCATAGTCCTGTATCAATCCCCAAACTAATCCCACTGCCCCTCTCTCCCCATAGTCCTGTATCAATCTCCAAACTAATCCCACTGCCCCTCTCTCCCCATAGTCCTGTATCAATCCCCAAACTAATCCCACTGCCCCGCTCTCTCCCCATAGTCCTGTTTCAATCCCCAAACAAATCCCACTGCCCCGCTCTCTCCCTATAGTCCTGTATCAATCCCCAAACTAATCCCACTGCCCCGCTCTCTCCCCATAGTCCTGTATCAATCCCCAAACTAATCCCACTGCCCCGCTCTCCCCATAGTCCTGTATCAATCCCCAAACTAATCCCACTGCCCGCTCTCTCCCCATAGTCCTGTATCACTCCCCAAACTAATGCCACTGCCCCGCTCTCTCCCCATAGTCCTGTATCAATCCCCAAACTAATCCCACTGCCCTGCTCTCTTCCCATAGTCCTGTATCAATCTCCAAACTAATCCCACTGCCCCGCTCTCTCCCCATCGCCCTGTATCAAACTCCAAACTAATCCCACAGCCCCCCTCTCTCCCCATAGTCCTGTATCAATCCCCAAACTCTCTTTGACTCTCTCTGTATCACTCGCTCTCTCCCTATCTCTCTCTATTCCCCTAACTCTCTCTCTCTGACTCTCTCTGTCTGTCTCTCCCTCTCTCTTTGACTCTCTCTGTATCACTCTCTCTCTCCCTATCTCTCTCTATCCCCCGAACTCTCTCTCTCTGACTCTCTCTGTCTCTCTCTCTCTCTCTGACTCTCTCTGTCTCTCTCACTCTCTGACTCTCTCCGTCTCTCTCTGTCTCGCTCTCTGACTCTCGCTGTCTCTCTCTCTCTGACTCTCTCTGTCTCTCTCTCACTCTCTTGTCACTCTCTATCTCTCTCTCTCTCTCCCTCTCTGTCTCTCTCTCTCTCACTCTCTCTCTGTGTCTCTATTTCTATGTCTCTTTCTCTGTCTCTCTCTCTCTGTCTCTCCCTCTCTGTCTTTGACTCTCTCTGTCTCTCTCTCTCTGACTCTCTCTGTCTCTCTCTCTGAATCTCTGACTCTCTCTGTCTCTCTCTCTCTCTCTATTTCTCTCACTCTCCATCTGACTATCTCTGTCTCTCTCTATCTCTGACTCTCTCTCTGACTCTCTCTTTCTCCCTCTCTGTCTCTCTCTCTCACTATCTCTCTCTCTCTGTCTCTCCCTCTCTCTCTTTGACTCTCTCTGTCTCTCTCTCTCTGACTCTCTCAGTCTCTCTCTCTCTCTCGCTGACTCTCTCCATCCATCTCTCTCTCTCTCTATCCCTCTCTCTGTCTCTCTCGCTCTCTCTCTGACTCTCTCTGTCTCTCTCTCTCTGACTCTCACCCTCTCTGTCGCTCTGTCTCTCTCTGTCTGTATGTCTGTTTCTTTCTCTGTATATCTCCCTCTCTCTCTCTCTGTGTCTCTCTGAAGCTCTCCCTGAACCACAGTGACAATGCACATACCGAACTTCAGTCATACATTTTACATTTGTTAATGGTCGCCATTTGATGTTAACACTGGGAGATTGATTACAGAGACCGACTACTCTCTAATTTAACGTTAGCTGCTTAAAAGTGTACCTGCCCTGGGAGGGTTTGATGTGACAGTGTAGAGGGAGCTTTACTCTGTATCTAACCCCCTGTACCTGCCCTGGGAGTGTTTGATGGGACAGTGTAGAGGGAGCTTTACTCTGTATCTAACCTCCTGTAACTGCCCTGGGAGTGTTTGATGGGACAGTGTAGAGGGAGCTTTAATCTGTATCTAACCCCCTGTACCTGCCCTGGGAGTGTTTGATGGGACAGTGTAGAGGGAGCTTTACTCTGTATCTAACCCCCTGTAACTGCCCTGGGAGTGTTTGATGGGACAGTGTAGAGGGAGCTTTACTCTGTATCTAACCCCCTGTAACTGCCCTGGGAGTGTTTGATGGGACAGTGTAGAGGGAGCTTTACTCTGTATCTAACCCCCTGTAACTGCCCTGGGAGTGTTTGATGGGACAGTGTAGAGGGAGCTTTACTCTGTATCTAACCCCCTGTACCTGCCCTGGGCGTGTTTGATGGGACAGTGCAGAGGGAGCTTTACTCTGTATCTAACCCCCTGTACCTGCCCTGGGAGTGTTTGATGGGACAGTGTAGAGGGAGCTTTACTCTGTATCTAACCTCCTGACCCTGCCCTGGGAGTGTTTGATGGGACAGTGTAGAGGGAACTTTACTCTGTATCTAACCCCGTGCTGTACCTGTCCTGGGAGTGTTTGATGGGACAGTGTAGAGGGAGCTTTACTCTGTATCTAACCCCCTGACCCTGCCCTGGGAGTGTTTGATGGGACAGTGTAGAGAGAGCTTTACTCTGTATCTAATCCCCTGTACCTGCCCTGGGAGTGTTTGATGGGACAGTGTAGAGGGAGCTTTACTCTGTATCTTACCCCCTGTACCTGCCCTGGGAGTGTTTGATGGGACAGTGTAGAGGGAGGTTTACTCTGTATCTAACCCCCTGTACCTGCCCTGGGAGTGTTTGATGGGACAGTGTAGAGGGAGCTTTACTCTGTATCTAACCTCCTGTACCTGCCCTGGGAGTGTTTGATGGGACAGTGTAGAGGGAGCTTTACTCTGTATCTAACCCCCTGTACCTGCCCTGGGAGTGTTTGATGGGACAGTGTAGAGGGAGCTTTACTCTGTATCTAACCCCGTGCTGTACCTGCCCTGGGACTGTTTGATGGGACAGTGTAGAGGGAGCTTTACTCTGTATCTAACCCCCTGTACCTGCCCTGGGAGTGTTTGATGGGACAGTGTAGAGGGAGCTTTACTCTGTATCTAACCCCCTGTACCTGCCCTGGGAGCGTTTGATGGGACAGTGTAGAGGGAGCTTTACTCTGTATCTAACCCCCTGTACCTGCCCGGGGAGTGTTTGATGGGACAGTGTAGAGGGAGCTTTACTCTGTATCTAACCCCCTGTACCTGCCCTGGGAGTGTTTGATGGGACAGTGTAGAGGGAGCTTTACTCTGTATCTAACCCCCTGTACATGCCCTGGGAGTGTTTGATGGGACAGTGTAGAGGGAGCTTTACTCTGTATCTAACCCCCTGTACCTGCCCTGGGAGTGTTTGATGGGACAGTGTAGAGGGAGCTTTACTCTGTATCTAACCCCCTGTACCTGCCCTGGGATTGTTTGATGGGACAGTGTCGAGGGAGCTTTACTCTGTATCTAACCCCCTGTACCTGCCCTGGGAGTGTTTGATGGGACAGTGTAGAGGGAGCTTTACTCTGTATCTAACCCCCTGTACCTGCCCTGGGAGTGTTTGATGGGACAGTGTAGAGGGAGCTTTCCTCTGTATCTAACACCCTGTACCTGCCCTGGGAGTGTTTGATGGGACAGTGTAGAGGGAGCTTTACTCTGTATCTAACCCCCTGTACCTGCCCTGGGAGTGTTTGATGGGACAGTGTAGCGAGCGAGAGTGAGAGGGGAACAGACAGAGAGTGAGACTGACAGAGAGACAGGGTGACTGAATGAGAGAGCGAGAGAGAGGGACTCTGTATCTAACCCCCTGTACCTGCCCAGGGAGGTTTGATGGGACAGTGTGGAGGGAGATTAAATGCCCAACTCTCTCTGTCCCACTCGCTTTCTCTCTGTCAGTCTCTCTCTCTGTCTGTTCCTCTCTCTCTCTCTCGCTCTCTGTTTCCGGGTCCCTGTCTCTCTCCCTCTCTGTATCTCTGTTCCTCTCTCTCTCTCGCTCTCTCTTTCAGTCTCCCTGTCTCTCTCCCTCTCTGTATCTCTGTTCCTCTCTCTCTCTCGCTCTCCGTCAGTCTCTCTGTCTCCCTCTCTCCGTCTTGCTCCCTCACTCTCTCCCTCGCTCCCAATTTCTATCCATCAATCTCTCTTTCACTTTTTCCTCTGTCTGTGCTGCTGTCCATTTCCGATCTCTCTCTTTCTTTCCCTTTTCTGTAACACGCTCTCTCTATCCCAAATTCTCTCACTGCTTCTCCCTGTCCACCTCTCTTTTTCTCTCTCCCTGTCTCTCATTCCCATTCTGATGTGTCCTTGATTGAAAAGTACCCTGACATATTGCAGCCTGACTGTTTAAACACACAGCAAGAAATCACATTTCTGGGACATTTTTGATTTGCTAACCATCCAATTGTGGCTTGGAATGTGTTGGGTAAATCTCGTTTCTCCATCTGAAAACTGTGAGTGTTTCAGATTGAGCAGTATATGGGATCAAAGGCTGATTCAGACAATGCTGCTTTGTGGAACGGTGTGATATCTTCACAGGGCAGGACATGGAGAAGTTTTGTTGGTTTGAATAAGGTGTAAATACGATTGTGTCGCCCCCTCACAGATACACAGGATTGAAGCTGTTTACCATCAATGCCCTGAAAGAATGAAATGGTTCAACAAGGTGTGACTGACTTCAAACTCTTCAAACACATGAAGGACCCGGAGAGTGGGACCAATACACAAAGCCCCGAGCCCAGGCAGGCAAACCAGGTTTGATCACAGATCACTCAGACACGTGTCCTGGTGTAAAATGGTCACCACACATCTCATGTAAAATGGGTGCAAATTTCACCCAAACTAATCCCACTGTCCCGCTCTCTCCCCATAGTCCTGTATCAATCTCCAAACTAATCCCACTGCCCCGCTCTCTCCCCATAGTCCTGTATCAATCCCCAAACTAATCCCACTGCCCCGCTCTCTCCCCATCGCCCTGTATCAAACCCCAAACTAATCCCACTGCCCCGCTCTCTCCCTATAGTCCTGTATCAATCCCCAAACTAATCCCACTGCCCCGCTCTCTCCCCATCGCCCTGTATGAAACCCCAAACTAATCCCACTGCCCCGCTCTCTCCCCATAGTCCTGTATCAATCCCCAAACTAATCCCACTGCCCCGCTCTCTCCCCATCGCCCTGTATCAATCCCAAACTAATCCCACTGCCCCGCTCTCTCCCTAAAGTCCTATATCAATTCCCAAACCAATCCCACTGCCCCGCTCTATCCCCATACTCCTGTATCAATCCCCAAACAATCCCACTGCCCCGCTCTCTCCCCATAGTCCTGTATGAATCTCCAAACTAATCCCACTGCCCCGCTCTCTCCCCATAGTCCTGTATCAATCTCCAAACTTATCCCACTGCCCCGCTCTCTCCCCATAGTCCTGTATCAATCCCCAAACTAATCCCACTGTCCCGCTCTCTCCTCATAGACCTGTATCAATCCTAAACTAACCCCACTGCCCCGATCTCTCCCCATAGTCCTGTATCAATCCCCAAACTAATCCCACTGCCCCGCTCTCTCCCCATAGTCCTGTAACAATCCCCAAACGAATCCCACTGTCCCGCTCTCTCCCCATAGTCCTGTATCAATCCCCAAACGAATCCCACTGTCCCGCTCTCTCCCCATAGTCCTGTATCAATCCCCAAACTAATCCCACTGCCCTGCTCTCTCCCCATAGTCCTGTATCAATCCTCAAACTAATCCCACTGCCCCGCTCTCTCCCCATAGTCCTGTATCAATCCCCAAACTAATCCCACTGTCCCGCTCTCTCCTCATAGACCTGTATCAATCCCAAACTAACCCCACTGCCCCGATCTCTCCCCATAGTCCTGTATCAATCCCCAAACTAATCCCACTGCCCCGCTCTCTCCCCATAGTCCTGTAACAATCCCCAAACGAATCCCACTGTCCCGCTCTCTCCCCATAGTCCTGTATCAATCCCCAAACGAATCCCACTGTCCCGCTCTCTCCCCATAGTCCTGTATCAATCCCCAAACTAATCCCACTGCCCTGCTCTCTCCCCATAGTCCTGTATCAATCCTCAAACTAATCCCACTGCCCCGCTCTCTCCCCATAGTCCTGTATCAATCCTCAAACTAATCCCACTGCCCCGCTCTCTCCCCATAGTCCTGCATCAATCCCCAAACTAATCCCACTGCCCCGCTCTCTCCCCATAGCCCTGTATCAATCCCCAAACTAATCTCACTGCCCCGCTCTCTCCCCATAGTCCTGTATCAATCTCCAAACTAATCCCACTGCCCCGCTCTCTCCCCATAGTCCTGTATCAATCTCCAAACTAATACCACTGCCCCGCTCTCTCCCCATAGTCCTGTATGAATCTCCAAACTAATCCCACTGCCCCGCTCTCTCCCCATAGTCCTGTATCAATCCCCAAACTAATCCCACTGCCCCGCTCTCTCCCCATAGCCCTGTATCAATCTCCAAACTAATCCCACTGCCCCGCTCTCTCCCCATAGTCCTGTATCAATCCCCAAACTAATCCCACTGCCCTGCTCTCTCCCCATAGCCCTGTATCAATCCCAAACTAATCCCACTGCCCCGCTCTCTCCCCATAGTCCTGTATCAATCCCCAAACTAATCCCACTGCCCCGCTCTCTCCCCATAGTCCTGTAACAATCCCCAAACGAATCCCACTGTCCCGCTCTCTCCCCATAGTCCTGTATCAATCCCCAAACGAATCCCACTGTCCCGCTCTCTCCCCATAGTCCTGTATCAATCCCCAAACTAATCCCACTGCCCTGCTCTCTCCCCATAGTCCTGTATCAATCCTCAAACTAATCCCATTGCCCCGCTCTCTCCCCATAGTCCTGTATCAATCCTCAAACTAATCCCACTGCCCCGCTCTCTCCCCATAGTACTGTATCAATCCCCAAACTAATCCCACAGCCCCGCTCTCTCCCCATAGTCCTGTATCAATCCCCAAACTAATCCCACTGCCCCGCTCTCTTCCCATAGCCCTGTATCAATCCCCAAACTAATCCAACTGCCCCGCTCTCTCCTCATAGTCCTGCATCAATCCCCAAACTAATCCCACTGCCCCGCTCTCTCCCCATAGCCCTGTATCAATCCCCAAACTAATCTCACTGCCCCGCTCTCTCCCCATAGTCCTGTATCAATCTCCAAACTAATCCCACTGCCCCGCTCTCTCCCCATAGTCCTGTATCAATCCCCAAACTAATCCCACTGCCCCGCTCCCTCCCCATAGTCCTGTATCAATCCCCAAACTAATCCCACTGCCCCGCTCTCTCCCCATAGCCCTGTATCAATCCCCAAACTAATCCCACTGCCCCGCTCCCTCCCCATAGTCCTGTATCAATCCCCAAACTAATCTCACTGCCCCGCTCTCTCCCCATAGTCCTGTATCAATCTCCAAACTAATCCCACTGCCCCGCTCTCTCCCCATAGTCCTGTATCAATCCCCAAACTAATCCCACTGCGCCACTCTCTCCCCATACCACTGTACCAATCCCCAAACTAATCCCACTGCCCCGCTCTCTCCCCATAGTCCAGTATCAATCCCCAAACTAATCCCACTGCCCCGCTCTCTCCCCATAGTCCTGTATCAATCCCCAAACTAATCCCACTGCCCCTCTCTCTCCCCATAGTCCTGTATCAATCCCCAAACTAATCCCACTGCGCCGCTCTCTCCCCATAGTCCTGTATCAATCTCCAAACTAATCCCACTGCCCCGCTCTCTCCCCATAGTCCTGTATCAATCCCCAAACTAATCCCACTGCCCCGCTCTCTCCCCATAGTCCTGTATCAATCCCCAAACTAATCCCACTGCCCCGCTCTCTCCCCATAGTCCTGTATCAATCCCCAAACTAATCCCACTGCCCCGCTCTCTCCCCATAGTCCTGTATCAATCCCCAAACTAATCCCACTGCCCCGCACTCTCCCCATAGCCCTGTATCAATCCTCAAACTAATCCCACTGCCCCGCTCTCTCCCCATCGTCCTGTATCAATCCCCAAACTAATCCCACTGCCCCGCTCTCTCCCCATTGTCCTGTATCAATCCCAGAATCGATACAGAAAGTGAGACAGACAGAGAGGGAGAGTTACACACACACACACACACTCTCTCTCTCCCTCTCGCTCTCTCTCACTGTCTATCTCTCTGTCTCTCTCGCTCTCTCTGTTCCTCTCTTTCACTCTGTCCCTCTCTCTGTCTCGCCCTATTTCTGTCTCTCTCTCTCTCTGTCTCTCTCTCTCACTCTGTATCTCTCTTTCTCGCTCTTTCTCTCTTTCTGTCCCTCTCTCTGTTCCTCTCGCTCTCTCTCTCTCTCTCTCTCTCCCTCTCTCTTTCCCTCTCTCTGTCCTTCTCCCTATCTCCCTCTCTCTCTCTGTGCCTCTCTCTCTCTCTCTGTCCTACAATCTCTATATCTCTGTCTCTCTCTCTCTCTCTCTCTCTCTTTCCCTCTGTTTCTCTCTCTCTTTCTGTCTCTCTCCCTCTTTCTCTCTATCCCTCTCTCTCTCTATCCCCCTCTCTCTCTAACCCTCTCTGTCTCTCTGTCTCTCTCTCTCTGACTCTATCTGTCTCTCTCTCTCGCTTCCTCTCTGTCTCTCTCTCAGTCTCTCTCTCCCTGTCTAAGTGTCTCTCCCTCTCTGTCTCTCTCTGTATGTATGTCTATCAATCCCCAAACTAATCCCACTGCCCCGCTCTCTCCCCATAGTCCTGTATCAATCCCCAAACTAATCCCACTGCCCCGCTCTCTCCCCATAACCTGTATCAATCCCCAAACTAATCCCAGTGCCCCGCTCTCTCCCCATAGTCCTGTATCAATCCCCAAACTAATCCCACTGCCCCGCTCTCTCCCCATAACCTGTATCAATCGCAAACTAATCCCACTGCCCCGCTCTCTCCTCATAGTCCTGTATCAATCCCCAAATTAATCCCACTGCCCCGCTCTCTCCCCATAGTCCTGTATCAATCCCCAAACTAATCCCACTGCCCCGCTCTCTCCCTATAGTCCTGTATCAATCTCCAAACTAATCCCACTGCCCCGCTCTCTCCCCATAGTCCTGTATCAATCCCCAAACTAATCCCACTGCCCCGCTCTCTCCCTATAGTCCTGTATCAATCTCCAAACTAATCCCACTGCCCCGCTCTCTCCCCATAGTCCTGTATCAATCCCCAAATTAATCCCACTGCCCCGCTCTCTCCCCACAGTCCTGTATCAATCCCCAAATTAATCCCACTGCCCCGCTCTCTCCCCATAGTCCTGTATCAATCCCCAAATTAATCTCACTGCCCCGCTCTCTCCCCACAGTCCTGTATCAATCCCCAAACTAATCCCACTGTCCCGCTCTCTCCCCACAGTCCTGTATCAATCCCCAAACTAATCTCACTGCCCCGCTCTCTCCCCATAGTCCTGTATCAATCTCAAACTAATCCCACTGCCCCGCTCTCTCCCCATAGTCCTGTATCAATCCCCAAACTAATCCCACTGCCCCGCTCTCTCCCCATAGTCCTGTATCAATCCCCAAACTAAACCCACTGCCCCGCTCTCTCCCCATAGTCCTGTATCAATCCCCAAACTAATCCCACTGCCCCGCTGTCTCCTCATAGCCCTGTATCAATCCCAAACTAATCCCACTGCCCTGCTCTCTCCCCATAGCCCTGTATCAATCTCCAAACTAATCCCACTGCCCCGCTCTCTCCATAGTCCTGTATCAATCCCCAAACTAATCCCACTGCCCCGCTCTCTCCCCATAGTCCAATATCAATCCCCAAACTAATCCCACTGCCCCGCTCTCTCCCCATAGCCCTGTATCAATTCCCAAACTAATCCCACTGCCCCGCTCTCTCCCCATAGCCCTGTATCAATCCCCAAACTAATCCCACTGCCCCGCTCTCTCCCCATAGTCTTTTATCAATCTCCAAACTAATCCCACTGCCCCGCTCTCTCCCCCTAGTCCTGTATCAATCCCCAACCTAATCCCACTGTCCCGCTCTCTCCCCATAGTCCTGTATCAATCCCCAAACTAATCCCACTGCCCCGCTCTCTCCCCATAGTCCTGTATCAATCCCCAAACTAATCCCACTGCCCCGCTCTCTCCCTATAGCCCTGTATCAATCCCCAAACTAATCCCACTGCCCCGCTCTCTCCCCATAGTCCTGTATCAATCCCCAAACTAATCCCACTGCCCCGCTCTCTCCCCATAGTCCTGTATCAATCCCCAAACTAATCCCACTGCCCCGCTCTCTCCCTCTCTGTCTCTCTGTCTCTCTGTCTATCTCACTCTCTGTATATCTCTCCCTCTCTCTCTCTCTGTCTCTCTGAAACTCTCCCAGAACCACAGTGACAATGCACACACCGATCTTCAGTCATCCATTTTACATTTGTTAATGGTCACCATTTGATGTTAACACTGGGAGATTGATTACAGAGACCGACTACTCTCTAATTTAACGTCAGCTGCTTGAAGGTGTACCTGCCCTGGGAATGTTTGATGGGACAGTGTAGAGGGAGATTTACTCTGTATCTAACCCCCTGTACCTGCCCTGGGAGTGTTTGATGGGACAGTGTAGAGGGAGCTTTACTCTGTATCTAACCCTGTGCTGTACCTGCCCTGGGAGTGTTTGATGGGACAGTGTAGAGGGAGCTTTACTCTGTATCTAACCCCCTGTACCTGCCCTGGGAGTGTTTGATGGGACAGTGTAGAGGGAGCTTTACTCTGTATCTAACCCCCTGTACCTGCCCTGGCAGTGTATGATGGGACAGTGTAGAGGGAGCTTTACTCTGTATCTAACCCCGTGCTGTACCTGCCCTGGAAGTGTTTGATGGGACAGTGTAGAGGGAGCTTTACTCTGTATCTAACCCCCTGTACCTGCCCTGGGAGTGTTTGATGGGACAGTGTAGAGGGAGCTTTACTCTGTATCTAACCCCCTGTACCTGCCCTGGGAGTGTTTGATGGGACAGTGCAGAGGGAGCTTTGCTCTGTATCTAACCCCCTGTACCTGCCCTGGGAGTGTTTGATAGGACAGTGTAGAGGGAGCTTTACTCTGTATCTAACCCCCTGTACCTGCCCTGGGAGTGTTTGATGGGACAGTGTAGAGGGAGCTTTACTCTGTATCTAACCCTGTGCTGTACCTGCCCTGGGAGTGTTTGATGGGACAGTGTAGAGGGAGCTTTACTCTGTATCTAACCCCCTGTACCTGCCCTGGGAGTGTTTGATGGGACAGTGTAGAGGGAGCTTTACTCTGTATCGAACCCTCTGTACCTGCCCTGGGAGTGTTTGATGGGACAGTGCAGAGGGAACTTTACTCTGTATCTAACCCCATGTACCTGCCCGGGGAGTGTTTGATGGGACAGTGTAGAGGGAGCTTTACTCTGTATCTCACCCTGTGCTGTACCTTCCCTGGGAGTGTTTGATGGGACAGTGTAGAGGGAGCTTTACTCTGTATCTAACCCCGTGCTGTACCTGCCCTGGGATTGTTTGATGGGACAGTGTAGAGGGAGCTTTACTCTGTATCTAACCCCCTGTACCTGCCCTGGGAGTGTTTGATGGGACAGTGTAGAGGGAGTTTTACTCTGTATCTAACCCATGATGTACCTGCCCTGGGAGTGTTTGATGGGACAGTGTAGAGGGAGCTTTACTCTGTATCTAACCCCGTGCTGTACCTGCCCTGGAAGTGTTTGATGGGACAGTGTAGAGGGAGCTTTACTCTGTATCTAACCCCCTGTACCTGCCCGGGGAGTGTTTGATGGGACAGTGTAGAGGGAGCTTTACTCTGTATCTAACCCCCTGTACCTGCCCTGGGAGTGTTTGATGGGACAGTGCAGAGGGAGCTTTGCTCTGTATCTAACCCCCTGTACCTGCCCTGGGAGTGTTTGATGGGACAGTGTAGAGGGAGCTTTACTCTGTATCTAACCCCCTGTACCTGCCCTGGGAATGTTTGATGGGACAGTGTAGAGGGAGCTTTACTCTGTATCAAACCTCCTGTACCTGCCCTGGGAGTGTTTGATGGGACAGTGCAGAGGGAGCTTTACTCTGTATCTAACCCCCTGTACCTGCCCTGGGAGTGTTTGATGGGACAGTGTAGAGGGAGCTTTACTCTGTATCGAACCCCCTGTACCTGCCCTGGGAGTGTTTGATGGGACAGTGCAGAGGGAGCTTTACTCTGTATCTCACCCCCTGTACCTGCCCTGGGAGTGTTTGATGGGACAGTGTAGAGGGAGCTTTACTCTGTATCTAACCCCCTGTACCTGCCCTGGGAGTGTTTGATGGGACAGTGTAGAGGGAGCTTTACTCTGTATCTAACCCTGTGCTGTACCTGCCCTGGGAGTGTTTGATGGGACAGTGTAGAGGGAGCTTTACTCTGTATCTAACCCCGTGCTGTACCTGCCCTGGGATTGTTTGATGGGACAATGTAGAGGGAGCTTTACTCTGTGTCTAACCCCCTGTACCTGCCCTGGGAGTGTTTGATGGGACAGTGTAGAGGGAGCTTTACTCTGTATCTAACCCCCTGTACCTGCCCTGGGAGTGTTTGATGGGACAGTGCAGAGGGAGCTTTGCTCTGTATCTAACCCCCTGTACCTGCCCTGGGAGTGTTTGATGGGACAGTGTAGAGGGAGCTTTACTCTGTATCTAACCCCCTGTACCTGCCCTGGGAATGTTTGATGGGACAGTGTAGAGGGAACTTTACTCTGTATCTAACCCTGTGCTGTACCTGCTCTGGGAGTGTTTGATGGGACAGTGTAGAGGGAGCTTTACTCTGTATCAAACCTCCTGTACCTGCCCTGGGAGTGTTTGATGGGACAGTGCAGAGGGAGCTTTACTCTGTATCTAACCCCCTGTACCTGCCCTGGGAGTGTTTGATGGGACAGTGTAGAGGGAGCTTTACTCTGTATCGAACCCCCTGTACCTGCCCTGGGAGTGTTTGATGGGACAGTGCAGAGGGAGCTTTACTCTGTATCTAACCCCCTGTACCTGCCCTGGGAGTGTTTGATGGGACAGTGTAGAGGGAGCTTTACTCTGTATCTAACCCCCTGTACCTGCCCTGGGAGTGTTTGATGGGACAGTGTAGAGGGAGCTTTACTCTGTATCTAACCCTGTGCTGTACCTGCCCTGGGAGTGTTTGATGGGACAGTGTAGAGGGAGCTTTACTCTGTATCTAACCCCGTGCTGTACCTGCCCTGGGATTGTTTGATGGGACAATGTAGAGGGAGCTTTACTCTGTGTCTAACCCCCTGTACCTGCCCTGGGAGTGTTTGATGGGACAGTGTAGAGGGAGCTTTACTCTGTATCTAACCCATGATGTACCTGCCCTGGGAGTGTTTGATGGGACAGTGAAGAGAGAGCTTTACTCTGTATCTAACCCCCTGTACCTGCCCTGAAAGTGTTTGATGGGACAGTGTAGAGGGAGCTTTACTCTGTATCTAACCCCCTGTACCTGCCCTGGGAGTGTTTGATGGGACAGTGTAGAGGGAGATTTACTCTGTATCTAACCCTCTGTACCTGCCCTGAAAGTGTTTGATGGGACAGTGTAGAGGGAGCTTTACTCTGCAGCGAACCGCCTGTACCTGCCCTGGCAGTGTTTGATGGGACAGTGTAGAGGGAGCTTTACTCTGTATCTAACCCCCTGTACCTGCCCTGGGAGTGTTTGATGGGACAGTGTAGAGGGAGATTTACTCTGTATCTAACCCCCTGTACCTGCCCTGGCAGTGTTTGATGGGACAGTGTAGAGGGAGCTTTACTCTGTATCTAACCCCCTGTACCTGCCCTGGGAGTGTTTGATAGGACAGTGTAGAGGGAGCTTTACTCTGTATCTAACCCCCTGTACCTGCCCTGGGAGTGTTTGATGGGACAGTGCAGAGGGCGCTTTGCTCTGTATCTAACCCCCTGTACCTGCCCTGGGAATGTTTGATGGGACAGTGTAGAGGGAGCTTTACTCTGTATCTAACCCCCTGTACCTGCCCTGGGAGTGTTTGATGGGACAGTGTAGAGGGAGCTTTACTCTGTATCTAACCCTGTGCTGTACCTGCCCTGGGAGTGTTTGATGGGACAGTGTAGAGGGAGCTTTACTCTGTATCTAACCCCCTGTACCTGCCCTGGGAGTGTTTGATGGGACAGTGTAGAGGGAGCTTTACTCTGTATCGAACCCTCTGTACCTGCCCTGGGAGTGTTTGATGGGACAGTGCAGAGGGAACTTTACTCTGTATCTAACCCCATGTACCTGCCCGGGGAGTGTTTGATGGGACAGTGTAGAGGGAGCTTTACTCTGTATCTCACCCTGTGCTGTACCTTCCCTGGGAGTGTTTGATGGGACAGTGTAGAGGGAGCTTTACTCTGTATCTAACCCCGTGCTGTACCTGCCCTGGGATTGTTTGATGGGACAGTGTAGAGGGAGCTTTACTCTGTATCTAACCCCCTGTACCTGCCCTGGGAGTGTTTGATGGGACAGTGTAGAGGGAGTTTTACTCTGTATCTAACCCATGATGTACCTGCCCTGGGAGTGTTTGATGGGACAGTGTAGAGGGAGCTTTACTCTGTATCTAACCCCGTGCTGTACCTGCCCTGGAAGTGTTTGATGGGACAGTGTAGAGGGAGCTTTACTCTGTATCTAACCCCCTGTACCTGACCTGGGAGTGTTTGATGGGACAGTGTAGAGGGAGCTTTACTCTGTATCTAACCCCCTGTACCTGCCCTGGGAGTGTTTGATGGGACAGTGCAGAGGGAGCTTTGCTCTGTATCTAACCCCCTGTACCTGCCCTGGGAGTGTTTGATGGGACAGTGTAGAGGGAGCTTTACTCTGTACCTAACCCCCTGTAACTGCCCTGGGAATGTTTGATGGGACAGTGTAGAGGGAACTTTACTCTGTATCTAACCCTGTGCTGTACCTGCTCTGGGAGTGTTTGATGGGACAGTGTAGAGGGAGCTTTACTCTGTATCTAACCCCCTGTACCTGCCCTGGGAGTGTTTGATGGGACAGTGTAGAGGGAGCTTTACTCTGTATCTAACCCCCTGTACCTGCCCTGGGAGTGTTTGATGGGACAGTGTAGAGGGAGCTTTACTCTGTATCTAACCCTGTGCTGTACCTGCCCTGGGAGTGTTTGATGGGACAGTGTAGAGGGAGCTTTACTCTGTATCTAACCCCCTGTACCTGCCCTGGGAGTGTTTGATGGGACAGTGTAGAGGGAGCTTTACTCTGTATCTAACCCCCTGTACCTGCCCTGGGAGTGTTTGATGGGACAGTGTAGAGGGAGCTTTACTCTGTATCTAACCCCCTGTACCTGCCCTGGGAGTGTTTGATGGGACAGTGTAGAGGGAGCTTTACTCTGTATCTAACCCTGTGCTGTACCTGCCCTGGGAGTGTTTGATGGGACAGTGTAGAGGGAGCTTTACTCTGTATCTAACCCCGTGCTGTACCTGCCCTGGGATTGTTTGATGGGACAATGTAGAGGGAGCTTTACTCTGTGTCTAACCCCCTGTACCTGCCCTGGGAGTGTTTGATGGGACAGTGTAGAGGGAGCTTTACTCTGTATCTAACCCCCTGTACCTGCCCTGGGAGTGTTTGATGGGACAGTGCAGAGGGAGCTTTGCTCTGTATCTAACCCCCTGTACCTGCCCTGGGAGTGTTTGATGGGACAGTGTAGAGGTAGCTTTACTCTGTATCTAACCCCCTGTACCTGCCCTGGGAATGTTTGATGGGACAGTGTAGAGGGAACTTTACTCTGTATCTAACCCTGTGCTGTACCTGCTCTGGGAGTGTTTGATGGGACAGTGTAGAGGGAGCTTTACTCTGTATCAAACCTCCTGTACCTGCCCTGGGAGTGTTTGATGGGACAGTGCAGAGGGAGCTTTACTCTGTATCTAACCCCCTGTACCTGCCCTGGGAGTGTTTGATGGGACAGTGTAGAGGGAGCTTTACTCTGTATCGAACCCCCTGTACCTGCCCTGGGAGTGTTTGATGGGACAGTGCAGAGGGAGCTTTACTCTGTATCTAACCCCCTGTACCTGCCCTGGGAGTGTTTGATGGGACAGTGTAGAGGGAGCTTTACTCTGTATCTAACCCTGTGCTGTACCTGCCCTGGGAGTGTTTGATGGGACAGTGTAGAGGGAGCTTTACTCTGTATCTAACCCCGTGCTGTACCTGCCCTGGGATTGTTTGATGGGACAATGTAGAGGGAGCATTACTCTGTGTCTAACCCCCTGTACCTGCCCTGGGAGTGTTTGATGGGACAGTGTAGAGGGAGCTTTACTCTGTATCTAACCCATGATGTACCTGCCCTGGGAGTGTTTGATGGGACAGTGAAGAGGGAGCTTTACTCTGTATCTAACCCCCTGTACCTGCCCTGAAAGTGTTTGATGGGACAGTGTAGAGGGAGCTTTACTCTGTATCTAACCCCCTGTACCTGCCCTGGGAGTGTTTGATGGGACAGTGTAGAGGGAGATTTACTCTGTATCTAACCCTCTGTACCTGCCCTGAAAGTGTTTGATGGGACAGTGTAGAGGGAGCTTTACTCTGTATCTAACCCCCTGTACATGCCCTGGGAGTGTTTGATGGGACAGTTCAGAGGGAGCTTTGCTCTGTATCTAACCCCCTGTACCTGCCCTGGGTGTGTTTGATGGGACAGTGTAGAGGGAGCTTTACTCTGTATCTAACCCACTGTACCTGCCCTGGGTGTGTTTGATGGGACAGTGTAGAGGGAGCTTTACTCTGTATCTAACCCCCTGTACCTACCCTGGGAGTGTTCTCTCTCACCTTCTCTCTGAGTCTCTCTCTATCTCGTTCCATCTCTCCCTCTCTCTCTGTCTCTCTCTCTCTGTATCTCTCTATAATTTTGTCACTCTGTCTCTCTCTCTGTCTGTCTGCCTGTCTCTGTCTTTCTCGATATCTGTCTCTCGATCTCTCTCTGTCTCTCTCTCTCTCTCTGTCTCTCGCTCTGGATCTCTCTCTGTCTACCTATCACTGTCTCGCTCTGCGTACCTGCCCTGGGAGTGTTTGATGGGACAGTGTCGAGGGAGCTTTACTCTGTATCTAACCCCCTGTACCTGCCCTGGGAGTGTTTGATGGGACAGTGCAGAGGGAGCTTTACTCTGTATCTAACCCTGTGCTGTACCTGCCCTGGGAGTGTTTGATGGGACAGTGTAGAGGGAGCTTTACTCTGTATCTAACCCCCTGTACCTGGCCTGGGAGTGTTTGATGGGACAGTGTAGAGGGAGCTTTACTCTGTATCTAACACCCTGTACCTGCCCGGGGAGGTTTAATGGGACAGTGTAGAGGGAGCTTTACTCTGTATCTAACCCCCTGTACCTGACCTGGGAGTGTTTGATGGGACAGTGCAGAGGGAGCTTTACTCTGTCTCTAACCCCCTGTACCTGCCCTGGGAGTGTTTGATGGGACAGTGTAGAGGGAGCTTTACTCTGTATCTAACCCCCTGTACCTGCCCTGGGAGTGTTTGATGGGACAGTGTAGCGAGCGAGAGTGAGAGGGGAACCGACAGAGAGTGAGACTGACAGAGAGACAGGGAGACTGAACGAGAGAGCGAGAGAGAGGGACTCTGTATCTAACCCCCTGTACCTGCCCAGGAAGGTTTGATGGGACAGTGTGGAGGGAGATTAAATGGCCAACTCTCTCTGTCCCTCTCGCTTTCTCTCTGTCAGTCTCTCTCTCTGTCTGTTCCTCTCTCTCTCTCTCGCTCTCTGTTTCCGGGTCCCTGTCTCTCTCCCTCTCTGTATCTCTGTCCTCTCTCTCTCGCTCTCTCTTTCAGTCTCCCTGTCTCTCTCCCTCTCTGTATCTCTGTCCTCTCTCTCTCGCTCTCTCTTTCAGTCTCCCTGTCTCTCTCCCTCTCTGTATCTCTGTTCCTCTCTCTCGCTCTCTCTTTCAGTCACCCTGTCTCTCTCCCTCTCTGTATCTCTGTTCCTCTCTGTCTCTCGCTCTCTGTCAGTCTCTCTGTCTCCCTCTCTCCATCTTGCTCCCTCACTCTCTCCCTCGCTCCCAATTTCTATCCATCTATTTCTCTTTCACTTTTTCCTCTGTCTGTGCTGCTGTCCATTTCCGATCTCTCTCTTTCTTTCCCTTTTCTGTAACACGCTCTCTCTATCCCAAATTCTCTCACTGCTTCTCCCTGTCCACCTCTCTTTTTCTCTCTCCCTGTCTCTCATTCCCATTCTGATGTGTCCTTGATTGAAAAGTACCCTGACATATTGCAGCCTGACTGTTTAAACCCACAGCAAGAAATCACATTTCTGGGTCATTTTTGATTTGCTAACCATCCAATTGTGGGTCGGAATGTGTGGGTTAAATCTCGTTTCTCCATCTGAAAACTGAGTGTTTCAGATTGAGCAGTATATGGGATGAAAGGCTGATTCAGACAATGCTGCTTTGTGGAACGGTGTGATATCTTCACAGGGCAGGACATGGAGACGTTTTGTTGGTTTGAATAAGGTGTAAATACGATTGTGTCGCCCCCTCACAGATACACAGGATTGAAGCTGTTTACCATCAATGCCCTGAAAGAATGAAATGGTTCAACAAGGTGTGACTGACTTCAAACTCTTCAAACACATGAAGGACCCGGAGACTGGGACCAATACACAAAGCCCCGAGCCCAGACAGGCAAACCAGGTTTGATGACAGATCACCCAGACACGTGTCCTGGTGTAAAATGGTCACCACGCATCTCATGTAAAATGGGTGCTCAATTTCACCCAAACTAATCCCACTGCCCCGCTCTCTCCCCATAGTCCTGTATCAATCCCCAAACTAATCCCACTGCCCCGCTCTCTCCCCATAGTCCTGTATCAATCCCCAAACTAATCCCACTGCCCCGCTCTCTCCCCATAGTCCTGTATCAATCCCCAAACTAATCCCACTGCCCCGCTCTCTCCCCATAGTCCTGTATCAATCTCCAAACTAATCCCACTGCCCCCCTCTCTCCCCATAGTCCTGTATCAATCCCCAAACTAATCCCACTGCCCCGCTCTCTCCCCATAGTCCTGTATCAATCCCCAAACTAATCCCACTGCCCCGCTCTCTCCCTTTCGTCCTGTATCAATCCCCAAACTAATCCCACTGCCCCGCTCTCTCCCCATAGTCCTGTATCAATCCCCAAACTAATCCCACTGCCCCGCTCTCTCCCCATAGTCCTGTATCAATCCCCAAACTAATCCCACTGCCCCGCTCTCTCCCCATAGTCCTGTATCAATCCCTAAACTAATCCCACTGCCCCGCTCTCTCCCCATAGTCCTGTATCAATCCCCAAACTAATCCCACTGCCCCGCTCTCTCCCCATAGTCCTGTATCAATCCCCAAACTAATCCCACTGTCCCGCTCTCTCCCCATACCCCTGTACCAATCCCCAAACTAATCCCACTGCCCCGCTCTCTCCCCATAGTCCTGTATCAATCCCCAAACTAATCCCACTGCCCCACTCTCTCCCCATACCCCTGTACCAATCCCCAAACTAATCCCAATGCCCCGCTCTCTCCCCATAGTCCTGTATCAATCCCCAAACTAATCCCACTGCCACGCTCTCTCCCCATATTCCTGTATCAATCCCCAAACTAATCCCAATGCCCCGCTCTCTCCCCATAGTCCTGTATCAATCCCAGAATCGAAACAGAAAGTGAGACAGACAGAGAGAGAGAGACACACACACACACACACTCTCTTTCTCCCTCTCGCTCTCTCTCACTGTCTATCTCTCTGTCTCTCTCACTCTCTCTGTTCCTCTCTTTCACTCTGTCCCTCTCTCTGTCTCGCCCTATTTCTGTCTCTCTCTCTTTCTCTCTCTCTGTCTCTCTCTCTCTCACTCTGTATCTCTCTTTCTCGCTCTTTCTCTCTTTCTGTCCCTCTCTCTGTTCCTCTCGCTCTCTCTCTCTCTCTCTCCCTCTCTCTTTCCCTCTCTCTGTCCTTCTCCCTATCTCCCTCTCTCTCTCTGTGCCTCTCTCTCTCTCTGTCCTACAATCTCTATCTCTCTGTCTCTCTCTCTCTCTTTCTCCGTTTCTTGCTCTCTCTCTCTGGCTCTCTGTCTCTCTTGCTCACTCATTTTCTCTCTCTCTCTCTGTCTCTCTCTGTCTCTCTCTCTCTGTCTCTCTTTCTCTCTCTCTCTTTATCTGTTTCTCGCTCTCTCTCTCTCTCTCTCTGTCTCTCTCTCTCTCTGTGTCTCTGAGTTTCTCTCTCTGTCTCTCTCCTGTCTCTTTCCATCTTTCTCTCTCTCGCTCTGTCTCTCTCTCTATCTCTCTCTCACTGTCTCTCTCACTCTCTCTCTCTATCTATCTGTCTCTCTTTCTGTCGTCTCTCTCTCTCTGTCCCTCTCTCCCTATCTCTCTCTATCCCCCTTTCTCTCTGTCTGTTTCACTCTACCTCTCTCTGACACTCTCTGTCTCTCTCTGTCTCTCAGTCGCACTCACTCTCTCTGTCTCTCTCTCTGCCTCGTTCTCTCGCTCTGTCTCTCTCTCTGACTTGTTCTCTCTGTCTCTCTATCTCTCGCTCTGTCTTTCTCCTTCTCTCTCTGTCTCTCTCTCTCGCTCTGTCTCTCTCCTCTCTCTCTCTCTCTGTCTCACTCCCTCTCTGTCTCTCTCTTCCTATCTCTCTCTATCCCTCTCTCCCACTCTCCTGTCTCTTTCCATCTCTCTCTTTCTCTCTGTCTCTCTATCTGTCTGTCTCTCTCTCTTTCTCTGTCTCTGTCACTCTCTCTCTCTCCCTCTCTCTCTCCCTCTCTGTGTTTCTCTCTCTGTCTCTCTCCCTCTCTCTTTCCTGTCTCTTTCCATCTCTCTCTCATTCTATCTCCCTCTCTCTTTCTCTCTCTCTGTCTCTCTCTCTCTGACAGCCTCGCTCTGTCTTCTCTCTCTCTATCTGTTTCTATCTCTCTGTCTCTCGCTCTCTTTCTCTCTCTCTCTATCTCTGTCTCTCTATCTGTCTCTCTCTCTCTGTTTCTCCCTCTCTCTCTCTCTGTCTCTCTCCCTCTCTCTGTGTTTCTCCCTCTCTTTCTCTGTCTCTCCCCCTCTCTCAACATCCGTCTCTCTTCCTATCCCTCTCTCTCTCTATCACTCTCGCTCTCTGTCTCTCTCTCTCTCTGTCTCATTCACTCCCTATCTCTCTCTCTCTGTTTCTCTGTCTATCTCTCTCTCTGTCTTTCTCTCTATCCCTCTCTCTCTATCCCTCTCTCTCACTCCCTCTCTCTCTCTCTGTCTCTCTCTCTCTGTGTCTCTGAGTTTCTCTCTGTCTCTCTGTATCTCTCTCCTGTCTCTTTTCATCTCTTTCTCTCTCTCGGTCTCTCTTTCTCTCTCACTGTCTCTCTCTCTCTGTCCCTCCCTCTGTTTCCCGCTCTCTCTCTCTGTCTCTCTCACTATTTCTGTCTCTCTCTCTCTCTCACTCTCCCTATCTCTCTCTATCCCTCTCTCTCTGTCTGTCTGTCTCTCTCCCTCTCTCTCTGACACTCTCTGCATCTCTCTCTCTCTCTCTGTCACACTCACTCTCTCTGTCTCTCTCTCTCTCCCTTTCTGTCTTTCTTTCTCTCTCTGACTCTCTCTGTCTCTCTCTCTCTCTCTCCCTTTCTATCTCTCACTCTCTGTGTGTGTCTCGCTCTCTCTCTCTGACCCTCTCTGTCTCTCTGTCTCTCTCTGTCTGTATGTCTATCAATCCCTAAACTAATCCCACTGCCCTGCTCTCTCCCCACAGCCCTGTATCAATCCCTAAACTAATCCCACTGCCCCGCTCTCTCCCCATAGTCCTGTGTCAATCCCCAAACTAATCCCACTGCCCCGCTCTCTCCCCATAGCCCTGTATCAATCCCTAAACTAATCCCACTGCCCCGCTCTCTCCCCATAGTCCTGTGTCAATCCCCAAACTAATCCCACTGCCCCGCTCTCTCCCCATAGTCCTGTATCAATCCCCAAACTAAACCCACTGCCCCGCTCTCTCCCCATAGTCCTGTATCAATCCCCAAACTAATCCCACTGCCCCGCTCTCTCCCCATAGTCCTGTATCAATCTCCAAACTAATCCCACTGCCCCGCTCTCTCCCCATAGTCCTGTATCAATCCCCAAACTAATCCCACTGCCCCGCTCTCTCCCCATAGTCCTGTATCAATCCCCAAACTAATCCCACTGCCCCGCTCTCTCCCCATAGTCCTGTATCAATCCCCAAACTAATCCCACTGCCCCGCTCTCTCCCCATAGTCCTGTATCAATCTCCAAACTAATCCCACTGCCCCCCTCTCTCCCCATAGTCCTGTATCAATCCCCAAACTAATCCCACTGCCCCGCTCTCTCCCCATAGTCCTGTATCAATCCCCAAACTAATCCCACTGCCCCGCTCTCTCCCTTTCGTCCTGTATCAATCCCCAAACTAATCCCACTGCCCCGCTCTCTCCCCATAGTCCTGTATCAATCCCCAAACTAATCCCACTGCCCCGCTCTCTCCCCATAGTCCTGTATCAATCCCCAAACTAATCCCACTGACCCGCTCTCTCCCCATAGTCCTGTATCAATCCCCAAACTAATCCCACTGCCCCGCTCTCTCCCCATAGTCCTGTATCAATCCCCAAACTAATCCCACTGCCCCGCTCTCTCCCCATAGTCTTGTATCAATCCCCAAACTAATCCCACTGACCCGCTCTCTCCCCATAGTCCTGTATCAATCCCAGAATCGATACAGAAAGTGAGACAGAGAGAGAGAGAGAGACACACACACACACACTCTCTCTCTCCCTCTCGCTCTCTCTCACTGTCTCTCTCTCTGTCTCTCTCACTCTCTCTGTTCCTCTCTTTCACTCTGTCCCTCTCTCTGTCTCGCCCTATTTCTGTCTCTCTCTCTCTCTCTCTCTGTGTATCTCTCTTTCTCGCTCTTTCTCTCTCTCTGTCCCTCTCTCTGTTCCTCTCGCTCTCACTCTCTCTCTCCCTCTCTCTTTCCCTCTCTCTGTCCTTCTACCTATCTCCCTCTCTCTCTCTGTGCCTCTCTCTCTCTCTGTCCTACAATCTCTATCTCTCTGTCTCTCTCTCTCTCTCTCTCTTTCCCTGTGTTTCTCTCTCTCTTACTGTCTCTCTCCCTCTTTCTCCCTATCCCTCTCTCTCTCTATCCCTCTCTTTCTCTCTCTGTCTCTCTCTCCTGCATTTTTCCATCTCTCTCTCTCTCTGTCCCTCTCTCTGTCTCCCTCTCTATATATATATATATAACTCTCTGTCTCTATCTCTCTCTCTCTATCTCTCTCACTCTCTCATTTTCTCACTCTCTGTCTATCTCTCTCTGTCTCTAACTCTCTGTCTCTCTGTCTCTCTCTCTCTCTTTCTCCGTTTCTTGCTCTCTCTCTCTGTCTCTCTCACTCACTCATTTTCTCTCACTCTGTCTGTCTCTCTCTGTCTCTATCTCTCTCTCTCTCTTTATCTGTCTCTCTCTCTCTCTCTCTGTCTCTCTCTCTCTCTGTGTCTCTGAGTTTCTCTCTCTGTCTCTCTCCTGTCTCTTTCCATCTTTCTCTCTCTCGCTCTGTCTCTCTCTCTATCTCTCTCTCACTGTCTCTCTCACTCTCTCTCTCTATCTATCTGTCTCTCTTTCTGTCGTCTCTCTCTCTCTGTCCCTCTCTCCCTATCTCTCTCTATCCCCCTTTCTCTCTGTCTGTTTCACTCTACCTCTCTCTGACACTCTCTGTCTCTCTCTGTCTCTCAGTCACACTCACTCTCTCTGTCTCTCTCTCTGCCTCGTTCTCTCGCTCTGTCTCTCTCTCTGACTTGTTCTCTCTGTCTCTCTCTCTCTCGCTCTGTGTTTCTCCTTCTCTCTCTGTCTCTCTCTCTCGCTCTGTCTCTCTCCTCTCTCTCTCTGTCTCATTCCCTCTCTGTCTCTCTCTTCCTATCTCTCTCTATCCCTCTCTCCCACTCTCCTGTCTCTTTCCATCTCTCTCTTTCTCTCTGTCTTTCTATCTGTCTGTCTCTCTCTCTTTCTCTGTCTCTGTCACTCTCTCTCTCTCCCTCTCTCTGTCACTCTCTCTGTGTTTCTCTCTCTGTCTCTCTCCCTCTCTCTCTCCTGTCTCTTTCCATCTCTCTCTCATTCTATCTCCCTCTCTCTTTCTCTTTCTCTGTCTCTCTCTCTCTGACAGCCTCGCTCTGTCTCTCTCTCGCTCTATCTGTTTCTATCTCTCTGTCTCTCGCTCACTTTCTCTCTCTCTCTATCTCTGTCTCTCTATCTGTCTCTCTCTCTCTGTTTCTCCCTCTCTCTCTCTCTGTCTCTCTCCCTCTTTCTGTGTTTCTCCCTCTCTTTCTCTGTCTCTCCCCCTCTCTCAACATCCGTCTCTCTTCCTATCCCTCTCTCTCTCTATCACTCTCGCTCTCTGTCTCCCTCTCTCTCTCTCTTCTGTTTCGTTCCATCTCTTGCTCTCTCTTTTATTCTCTCTGTCCCCCCCACGCTCTCCCTCTCTCTGTCTCTCTCTCTGACGCTCTATCTCTCTCTGTCTTTTTCTCCGTCCCTCTCTCTCTCTGTCTCTCTCTCTCTCTGTCACATTCACTCCCTATCTCTCTCTCTCTGTCTCTCTGTCTCTCTCTCTCTCTGTCTCTCTCTCTATCCCTCTCTCTCACTCCCTCTCTCTCTCTCCGTCTCTCTCTCTCTGTGTCTCTGAGTTTCTCTCTGTCTCTCTGTATCTCTCTCCTGTCTCCTTTCATCTCTTTCTCTCTCTCGGTCTCTCTTTCTCTCTCACTGTCTCTCTCTCTCTGTCCCTCCCTCTGTTCCCCGCTCTCTCTCTCTGTCTCTCTCACTATTTCTGTCTCTCTCTCTCTCTCACTCTCACTATCTCTCTCTATCCCTCTCTCTCTGTCTGTCTGTCTCTCTCCCCCTCTCTCTGACACTCTCTGCCTATCTCTCTCTCTCTGTCACACTCACTCTCTCTGTCTCTCTCTCTCTCTCCCTCTCTGTATTTTGTTCTCTCTCTGACTCTCTCTGTCTCTCTCTCTCTCTCTCTCTCTCCCTTTCTGTCTCTCACTCTCTGTGTGTGTCTCGCTCTCTCTCTCTGACTCTATCTGTCTCTCTCTCTCTCTTCCTCTCTGTCTCTCTCTCAGTCTCTCTCTCCCTGTCTAAGTGTCTCTCCCTCTCTGTCTCTGCCTGTCTGTATGTCTATCAATCCCTAAACTAATCCCACTGCCCTGCTCTCTCCCCATAGCCCTGCATCAATCCCTAAACTAATCCCACTGCCCTGCTCTCTCCCCATAGCCCTGCATCAATCCCTAAACTAATCCCAATGCCCCGCTCTCTCCCCATAGCCCTGTATCATTCCCCAAAATAATCCCACTGCCCCACTCTCTCCCCATAGTCCTGTATCAATCCCCAAACTAATCCCACTGCCCCGCTCTCTCCCCATAGTCCTGTATCAGTCCCCAAACTAATCCCACTGCCCCGCTCTCTCCCCATAGTCCTGTATCAATCCCCAAACTAATCCCACTGCCCCGCTCTCTCCCCATAGTCCTTATCAATCCCCAAACTAATCCCACTGCCCCGCTCTCTCCCCATAGCCCTGTATCAATCCCCAAACTATTCCCACTGCCCTGCTCTCTCCCCATTGTCCTGTATCAATCCCCAAACTAATCCCACTGCCCCGCTCTCTCCCCATAGCCCTGTATCAATCCTCAAACTAATCCGAATGCCCCGCTCTCTCCCCATAGTCCTGTATCAATCCCCAAACTAATCCCACTGCCCCGCTCTCTCCCCATAGTCCTGTATCAATCCCCAAACTAATCCCACTGCCCCGCTCTCTCCCCATAGTCCTGTATCAATCCCCAAACTAATCCCACTGCCCCGCTCTCTCCCCATAGCCCTGTATCAATCCCCAAACTAATCCCACTGCCCCGCTCTCTCCCCATAGTCCTGTATCAATCCCCAAACTAATCCCACTGCCCCGCTCTCTCCCCATAGTCCTGTATCAATCTCCAAACTAATCCCACTGCCCCGCGCTCTCCCCATAGTCCTGTATCAATCCCCAAACTAATCCCACTGCCCCGCTCTCTCCCCATAGTCCTGTATCAATCCCCAAAATAATCCCACTGCCCCGCTCTCTCCCCATAGTCCTGTATCAATCTCCAAACTAATCCCACTGCCCCGCTCTCTCCCCATAGTCCTATATCAATCCCCAAACTAATCCCACTGCCCCGCTCTCTCCCCATAGTCCTGTATCAATCCCAGAATCGATACAGAAAGTGAGACAGACAGAGAGAGAGAGAGACACACACACACACTCTCTCCCTCTCGCTCTCTCTCACTGTCTCTCTCTCTGTCTCTCTCACTCTCCCTCTCTCTGTTCCTCTCTTTCACTCTGTCCCTCTCTCTGTCTCGCCCTATTTCTGTCTCACTCTCTCTCTCTCTGTGTCTCTCTCTCTCACTCTGTATCTCTCTTTCTCGCTCTTTCTCTCTCTCTGTCCCTCTCTCTGTTCCTCTCGCTCTCTCTCTCTTTTCCTCTCTCTGTCCTTCTCCCTATCTCCCTCTCCCTCTCTGTGCCTCTCTCTCTCTCTGTCCTACAATCTCTATATCTCTCTCTATCCTCTCTCTCTCTCTCTCTCTCTTTCCCTGTGTTTCTCTCTCTCTTTCTGTCTCTCTCCCTCTTTCTCCCTATCCCTCTCTCTCTCTATCCCCCTCTCCCTCTATTCCTCTCTTTCTCTCTCTGTCTCTCTCTCCTGAATTTTTCCATCTCTTTCTCTCTCTGTCCCTCTCTCTGTCTCCCTCTCTATATATATATATATATAACTCTCTGTCTCTATCTCTCTCACTCTCTCATTTTCTCACTCTCTGTCTATCTCTCTCTGTCTCTAACTCTCTGTCTCTCTCTCTCTCTCTCTCTCTCTCTTTCTCCGTTTCTTGCTCTCTCTCTCTGTCTCTCTGTCTCTCTCACTCACTCATTTTCTCTCTCTCTGTCTGTCTCTCTCTGTCTCTATCTCTCTCTCTTTATCTGTTTCTCGCTCTCTCTCTCTCTGTCTCTCTCTGTCTGTCTCTCTCTCTCTCTCTGTGTCTCTGAGTTTCTCTCTCTGTCTCTCCCCTGTCTCTTTCCATCTTTCTCTCTCTCGCTCTGTCTCTCTCTCTATCTCTCTCTCACTGTCTCTCTCACTCTCTCTCTCTATCTATCTCTCTCTCTTTCTGTCGTCTCTCTCTCTCTGTCCCTCTCTCCCTATCTCTCTCTATCCCCCTTTCTCTACGTCTGTTTCACTCTACCTATCTCTGACACTCTCTGTCTCTCTCTGTCTCTCAGTCACACTCTCTCTCTCTGTCCCTCCCTCTGTTCCCCGCTCACTCTCTGTCTCTTTCACTATTTCTGTCTCTCACTCTCTCTCTCACTCTCCCTATCTCTCTCTATCTCTCTCTCTCTGTCTGTCTGTCTCTCTCCCCCTCTCTCTGACACTCTCTGCCTCTCTCTCTCTCTCTGTCACACTCACTCTCTCTGTCTCTCTCTCTCCCTCTCTGTCTTTCTTTCTCTCTCTGACTCTCTCTGTCTCTCTCTCCCTTTCTGTCTCTCACTCTCTGTGTGTGTCTCGCTCTCTCTCTCTGACCCTCTCTGTCTCTCTGTCTCTCTCTCTCTGTCTCTATCTGTCTCTCTCTCTCTCTTCCTCTCTGTCTCTCTCTCAGTCTCTCTCTCCCTGTCTAAGTGTCTCTCCCTCTCTGTCTCTCTCTGTCTGTATGTCTATCAATCCCTAAACTAATCCCACTGCCCCGCTCTCTCCCCATAGCCTTGTATCAATCCCTAAACTAATCCCACTGCCCCGCTCTCTCCCTATAGTCCTGTATCAATCCCCAAACTAATCCCACTGCCCCGCTCTCTCCCCATAGTCCTGTATCAATCCCTAAACTAATCCCACTGCCCCGCTCTCTCCCCATAGCCCTGCATCAATCCCTAAACTTATCCCAATGCCCCGCTCTCTCCCCATAGCCCTGTATCATTCCCCAAAATAATCCCACTGCCCCGCTCTCTCCCCATAGTCCTGTATCAATCCCCAAACTAATCTCACTGCCCCGCTCTCTCCCCATAGTCCTGTATCAAACCCCAAACTAATCCCACTGCCCCGCTCTCTCCCCATAGTCCTGTATCAATCTCCAAACTAATCCCACTGCCCCGCTCTCCCCATAGTCCTGTGTCAAACCCCAAACTAATCCCACTGCCCCGCACTCTCCCCATAGTCCTGCATCAATCCCCAAACTAATCCCACTGCCCCGCTCTCTCCCCATAGTCCTGTATCAATCCCCAAACTAATCCCACTGCCCCGCTCTCTCCCCATAGTCCTGTATCAATCCCCAAACTAATCCCACTGCCCCGCTCTCTCCCCATAGTCCTGTATCAATTCCCAAACTGATCCCACTGCCCCGCTCTCTCCCCATAGTCCTTTATCAATCCCCAAACTAATCCCACTGTCCCGCTCTCTCCCCATAGTCCTGTATCAATCCCCAAACTAATCCCACTGTCCCGCTCTCTCCCCATAGTCCTGTATCAATCTCCAAACTAATTCCACTGCCCCGCTCTCTCCCCATAGTCCTGTATCAATCCCCAAACTAATCCCACTGCCCCACTCTCTCCCCATAGTCCTGTATCAATCCCCAAACTAATCCCACTGCCCCGCTCTCTCCCCATAGTCCTGTATCAATCCCCAAACTAATCCCACTGCCCCGCGCTCTCCCCATAGTCCTGTATCAATCCCCAAACTGATCCCACTGCCCCGCTCTCTCCCCATAGTCCTGTATCAATCCCCAAACTAATCCCACTGCCCCGCTCTCTCCCCATAGTCCTGTATCAATCCCCAAACTAATCCCACTGCCCCGCTCTCTCCATAGTCCTGTATCAATCACCAAACTAATCCCACTGCCCCGCTCTCTCCCCATAGCCCTGTATCAATCCCCAAACTAATCCCACTGCCCCGCTCTCTCCCCATAGTCCTGTATCAATACCCAAACTATTCCCACTGCCCCGCTCTCTCCCCATAGTCATGTATCAATCTCCAAACTAATCCCACTGCCCCGCTCTCTCCCCATAGTCCTGTATCAATCCCCAAACTAATCCCAATGACCCGCTCTCTCCCCATAGTCCTGTATCAATCCCCAAACTAATCCCACTGCCCCGCTCTCTCCCCATTCTCCTGTATCAATCCCAGAATCGATACAGAAAGTGAGACAGACAGAGAGAGAGAGAGAGACACACACACACACTCTCTCTCTCCCTCTCGCTCTCTCTCACTGTCTCTCTCTCTGTCTCTCTCACTCTCTCTGTTCCTCTCTTTCACTGTGTCCCTCTCTCTGTCTCGCCCTATTTGTGACCCTCTATCTCTCTCTCTGTCTCTCTCTCTCACTCTGTATCTCTCTTTCTCGCTCTTTCTCTCTCTCTGTCCCTCTCTCTGTTCCTCTCGCTCTCTCTCTCTCTCTCTCCCTCTCTCTTTCCCTCTCTCTGTCCTTCTACCTATCTCCCTCTCTCTCTCTGTGCCTCTCTCTCTCTCTGTCCTACAATCTCTATCTCTCTGTCTCTCTCTCTCACTCTGTATCTCTCTTTCTCGCTCTTTCTCTCTCTCTGTCCCTCTCTCTGTTCCTCTCGCTCTCTCTCTCTCTCTCTCCCTCTCTCTTTTCCTCTCTCTGTCCTTCTACCTATCTCCCTCTATCTCTCTGTGCCTCTCTCTCTCTCTGTCCTACAATCTCTATCTCTCTGTGTCTCTCTCTCTCTCTCTCTTTCCCTGTGTTTCTCTCTCTCTTTCTGTCTCTCTCCCTCTTTCTCCCTATCCCTCTGTCTCTCTATCCCCCTCTCTCTCTATCCCTCTCTTTCTCTTTCTCTCTTTCTCTCTCTGTCTCTCTCTCCTGCATTTTTCCATCACTCTCTCTCTCTGTCCCTCTCTCTGTCTCCCTCTCTGTCTCTATCTCTCTCTCTATCTCTCTCACTCTCTCATTTTCTCACTCTCTGTCTATCTCTCTCTGTCTCTAACTCTCTGTCTCTCTGTCTCTCTCTCTTTCTTTCTCCGTTTCTTGCTCTTTCTCTCTGTCTCTCTGTCTCTCTCACTCACTCATTTTCTCTCTCTCTGTCTGTCTCTCTCTGTCTCTATCTCTCTGTCTCTCTCTCTTTCTCTCTTTATCTGTTTCTCGCTCTCTCTCTCTCTCTCTCTCTGTCTGTCTCTCTCTCTCTGTGTCTCTGAGTTTCTCTCTCTGTCTCTCTCCTGTCTCTTTCCATCTTTCTCTCTCTCGCTCTGTCTCTCTCTCTATCACTCTCTCACTGTCTCTCTCACTCTCTCTCTCTATCTATCTGTCTCTCTTTCTGTCGTCTCTCTCTCTCTGTCCCTCTCTCCCTATCTCTCTCTATCCCCCTTTCTCTCTGTCTGTTTCACTCTACCTCTCTCTGACACTCTCTGTCTCTCTCTGTCTCTCAGTCACACTCACTCTCTTTGTCTCTCTCTCTGCCTCGTTCTCTCGCTCTGTCTCTCTCTCTCTGACTTGTTCTCTCTGTCTCTCTCTCTCTCGCTCTGTCTTTCTCCTTCTCTCTCTGTCTCTCTCTCTCGCTCTGTCTCTCTCCTTCTCTCTCTCTCTGTCTCACTCCCTCTCTGTCTCTCTCTTCCTATCTCTCTCTATCCCTTTCTCCCACTCTCCTGTCTCTTTCCATCTCTCTCTGTCTCTCTATCTGTCTGTCTCTCTCTCTTTCTCTGTCTCTGTCACTCTCTCTCTCTCCCTCTCTCTGTCCCTCTCTCTGTGTTTCTCTCTGTGTTTCTCTCTCTGTCTCTCTCCCTCTCTCTCTCCTGTCTCTTTCCATCTCTTTCTCTCTCTCGGTCTCTCTTTCTCTCTCACTGTCTCTCTCTCTCTGTCCCTCCCTCTGTTCCCCGCTCTCTCTCTCTGTCTCTCTCACTATTTCTGTCTCTCTCTCACTCTCCCTATCTCTCTCTATCCCTCTCTCTCTGTCTGTCTGTCTCTCTCCCCCTCTCTCTGACACTCTCTGCCTCTCTCTCTCTCTCTGTCACACTCACTCTCTCTGTCTCTCTCTCTCTCTCCCTCTCTGTCTTTCGTTCTCTCTCTGACTCTCTGTCTCTCTCTCTCTCTCTCCCTTTCTGTCTCTCACTCTCTGTGTGTGTCTTGCTCTCTCTCTCTGACCCTCTCTGTCTCTCTGTCTCTCTCTCTCTGACTCTATCTGTCTCTCTCTCTCTCTTCCTCTCTGTCTCTCTCTCAGTCTCTCTCTCCCTGTCTAAGTGTCTCTCCCTCTCTGTCTCTCTCTGTCTGTATGTCTATCAATCCCTAAACTAATCCCACTGCCCCGCTCTCTCCCCATAGCCCTGCATCAATCCCTAAACTAATCCCACTGCCCCGCTCTCTCCCCATAGTCCTGTATCAATCCCCAAACTAATCCCACTGCCCCGCTCTCTCCCCATAGTCCTGTATCAATTCCCAAACTGATCCTACTGCCCCGCTCTCTCCCCATAGTCCTGTATCAATCCCCAAACTAATCCCACTGCCCCGCTCTCTCCCCATAGTCCTGTATCAATCCCCAAACTAATCCCACTGCCCCGCTCTCTCCCCATAGTCCTGTATCAATCCCAGAATCGATACAGAAAGTGAGACAGACAGAGAGAGAGAGAGACACACACACACACACTCTCTCTCTCCCTCTCACTCTCTCTCACTGTCTCTCTCTCTGTCTCTCTCACTCTCCCTCTCTCTGTTCCTCTCTTTCACTCTGTCCCTCTCTCTGTCTCACCCTATTTCTGTCTCAATCTCTGTCTCTCTCCGTCTCTCTCTCTCACTCTGTATCTCTCTTTCTCGCTCTTTCTCTCTCTCTGTCCCTCTCTCTGTTACTCTCGCACTCTCTCTCTCTCTTTCCCTCTCTTTGTCCTTCTCCCTATCTCCCTCTCTCTCTCTGTGCCTCTCTCTCTCTGTCCTACAATCTCTATCTCTCTGTCTCTCTCTCTCTCTCTCTCTCTCTCTTTCCCTGTGTTTCTCTCTTTCTTTCTGTCTCTCTCCCTCTTTCTCCCTATCCCTCTCTCTCTCTATTCCCCTCTCTCTCTATCCCTCTCTTTCTCTCTCTGTCTCTCTCTCCTGCATTTTTCCATCTCTCTCTCTCTCTGTCCCTCTACCTGCCTCCCTCTCTCGATATATATATATCTAACTCTCTGTCTCTATCTCTCTCTCTCTCTATCTCGCTCACTCTCTCATTTTCTCACTCTCTGTCTATCTCTCTCTGTCTCTAACTCTCTGTCTCTCTGTCTCTCTCTCTCTCTTTCTCCGTTTCTTGCTCTCTCTCTCTGTCACTCTGTCTCTCTCACTCACTCATTTTCTCTCTGTCTGTCTCTCTCTGTCTCTCTCTCTCTCTCTCTCTTTATCTGTTTCTCGCTCTCTCTCTCTGTCTCTCTCTGTCTGTCTCTCTCTCTCTCTGTGTCTCTGAGTTTCTCTCTCTGTCTCTCCCCTGTCTCTTTCCATCTTTCTCTCTCTCGCTCTGTCTCTCTGTCTCTCTCTCTATCTCTCTCTCTCACTGTCTCTCTCACTCTCTCTCTCTATCTATCTGTCTCTCTTTCTGTCGTCTCTCTCTCTCTGTCCCTCTCTCCCTATCTCTCTCTATCCCCCTTTTTCTCTGTCTGTTTCACTCTACCTCTCTCTGACACTCTCTGTCTCTCTCTGTCTCTCAGTCACACTCACTCTCTCTGTCTCTCTCTCTCGCTCTGTCTTTCTCCTTCTCTCTCTGTCTCTCTCTCTCGCTCTGTCTCTCTCCTTCTCTCTCTCTCTGTCTCACTCCCGCTCTGTCTCTCTCTTCCTATCTCTCTCTATCCCTCTCTCCCACTCTCCTGTCTCTTTCCATCTCTCTCTTTCTCTCTGTCTCTCCATCTGTCTGTCTCTCTCTCTTTCTCTGTCTCTGTCATTCTCTCTCTCTCCCTCTCTCTGTCCCTCTCTCTGTGTTTCTCTCTCTGTCTCTCTCCCTCTCTCTCTCCTGTCTCTTTCCATCTCTCTCTCATTCTATCTCCCTCTCTCTTTCTCTCTCTCTGTCTCTCTCTCTCTGACAGCCTCGCTCTGTCTCTCTCTCTCTCTCTATCTGTTTCTATCTCTCTGTCTCTCGCTTTCTTTCTCTCTCTCTCTATCTCTGTCTCTCTATCTGTCTCTCTCTCTCTGTCTCTCTCCCTCTCTCTGTGTTTCTCCCTCTCTTTCTCTGTCTCTCCCCCTCTCTCAACATCCGTCTCTCTTCCTATCCCTCTCTCTCTCTCTCCTGTTTCGTTCCATCTCTTGCTCTCTCTTTTTTTCTCTCTGTCCCCCCCACGCTCTCCCTCTCTCTGTCTCTCTCTCTGACTCTCTATCTCTCTCTGTCTTTTTCTCCGTCCCTCTCTCTCTCTGTCTCTCTCTCTCTCTGTCTCATTCACTCCCTATCTCTCTCTCTCTGTCTCTCTGTCTCTCTCTCTCTCTATCCCTCTCTCTCTATCCCTCTCTCTCACTCCCTCTCTCTCTCTCTCTGTCTCTCTCTCTCTGTGTCTCCGAGTTTCTCTCTGTCTCTCTGTATCTCTCTCCTGTCTCTTTTCATCTCTTTCTCTCTCTCGGTCTCTCTTTCTCTCTCACTGTCTCTCTCTCTCTGTCCCTCCCTCTGTTCCCCGCTCTCTCTCTCTGTCTCTCTCACTATTTCTGTCTCTCTCTCTTTCTCACTCTCCCTATCTCTCTCTATCCCTCTCTCTCTCTCTGTCTGTCTCTCTCCCCCTCTCTCTGACACTCTCTGCCTCTCTCTCTCTCTCTGTCACACTCACTCTCTCTGTCTCTCTCTCTCTCTCCCTCTCTGTCTTTCTTTCTCTCTGTGACTCTCTCTGTCTCTCTCTCTCTCCCTTTCTGTCTCTCACTCTCTGTGTGTGTCTCGCTCTCTCTCTCTGACCCTCTCTGTCTCTCTGTCTCTCTCTCTCTGACTCTATCTGTCTCTCTCTCTCTCTTCCTCTCTGTCTCTCTCTCAGTCTCTCTCTCCCTGTCTAAGTGTCTCTCCCTCTCTGTCTCTCTCTGTCTGTATGTCTATCAATCCCTAAACTAATCCCACTGCACTGCTCTCTCCCCATAGCCCTGCATCAATCCCTAAACTAATCCCAATGCCCCGCTCTCTCCCCATAGCCCTGTATCATTCCCCAAAATAATCCCACTGCCTCACTCTCTCCCCATAGTCCTGTATCAATCCCCAAACTAATCCCACTGCCCCGCTCTCTCCCCATAGTCCTGTATCAAACCCCAAACTAATCCCACTGTCCCGCTCTCTCCCCATAGTCCTGTATCAGTCCCCAAACTAATCCCACTGCCCCGCTCTCTCCCCATAGTCCTGTATCAATCTCCAAACTAATCCCACTGCCCCGCTCTCTCCCCATAGTCCTGTATCAATCCCCAAACTAATCCCACTGCCCCGCTCACTCCCCATAGTCCTGTATCAATCTCGAAACTAATCCCACTGCCCCGCTCTCTCCCCATAGCCCTGTATCTATCTCCAAACTAATCCCACTGCCCTGCTCTCTCCCCATAGTCCTGTATCAATCTCCAAACTAATCCCACTGCCCCGCTCTCTCCCCATCGTCCTGTATCAATCCCCAAACTAATCCCACTGCCCAGCTCTCTCCCCATAGTCCTCTATCAATCCCCAAACTAATCCCAGTGCCCCCCTCTCTCCCCACAGTCCTGTATCAATCCCCAAACTAATCCCACTGCCCCGCTCTCTCCCGATAGTCCTGTATCAATCCCCAAACTAATCCCACTGCCCCGCTCTCTCCCCATAGTCCTGTATCAATCCCCAAACTAATCCCACTACCCCGCTCTCTCCCCATAGTCCTGTATCAATCCCCAAACTAATCCCACTGCCCCGCTCTCTCCCCATAGTCCTGTATCAATCCCCAAACTAATCCCACTGCCCTGCTCTCTCCTCATAGTCCTGTATCAATCCCCAAACTAATCCCACTGCCCTGCTCTCTCCCCACAGCCCTGTATCAATCCCCAAACTAATCCCACTGCCCCGCTCTCTCCCCATAGTCCTGTATCAATCCCCAAACTAGCTCTCTCTCTGTCTCTCTCAGTCTCTCTCTCTCTCAATCTCTTTCACTCTCTATATATCTCTCTGTCTCTATCTGTTTCTAGCTCACGCTCTCTCTCTCTCTCTCCCTCACTCGCTCTGTCTTCCTCTTTTCCTCTCCCTCTCTGTGTCACTCTCTCCATCTCTCTGTCTTTCTCTGTCTTCCAGTCTGTCTCACTCTCTCTGTCTCTCTCTCGTTCTGCCTCGCTCCCTCTCTTTCTTCTCCCTCTCTGTCTCTCTCTCTCTCTCTCCCTCTGTGTCTCTCTCTCTGTCTTACTGTCTCTCCCTGTCTTTCTCTGTCTAGCTCCCTATCGCTCTCTCTCTCCGTCTCTGTTTCTCTCTCGCTCTATCTTTCCCTCTCTCTCTGCCTCCTTCTCCCTCTTGCTCTCTCTCTCTCTCTCTCTGTATCTCTCCCTGTCTTTATCTCTGTCTTTCCCTCTCTCTCTATCAATCTCTGTCTCTCTCTGACTATCTCTCTATCTCTCTCTTTATCTCTCTCTGTGTTTCTATCTCTCTGTCTCAATTTCTGTGTTTCTCTCTCTCTATTTTTTCTCTCTATCTCTCTGTCTTTGTCTCTCATTCTCTGTCTCTCTCCAATCTCTCTCTCTCGCTCTCTCTCTCACTCTTTCTCTCTCTGTCTTGCTCTCTGTCTCTTTCTCTCTCTCTCCCTGTCTCTCTGACTCTCTCTGTCTCCCTCTCTCTCTGACTCTCCGTCTCTCTCTGTCTCGCTCTCTCTCTGACTCTCGCTGTCTCTCTCTCTCTCTCTGACTCTCTCTGTCTCTCTCTTACTCTCTTGTCACTCTCTATCTCTCTCTTTCTCTCTCTCCCTCTCTGTCTCTGTCTCTCTCTCTCACTCTCTCTCTCTCTGTCTCTCTTTCTATGTCTCTTTCTTTGTCTCTCTCTCTCTGTCTCGCCCTCTCTGTCTTTGACTCTCTCTGTCTCTCTCTCTCTCTCTGACTCTCTCTGTCGCACTCTCTCTCTCTCTGACTCTTTCTCTGACTCTCTCTGACTCTCTCTCTCTGTCTCTCTCTCTGACTCTCTCTCTCAATCTCTCTCTTTCTCCCTCTCTGTCTCGCTCTCTCACTATCTCTCTCTCCCTGTCTCTGTCTCTCTCTCTCTGTCTCTCCCTCTCTCTCTTTGACTCTCTCTGTCTCTCTCTCTCTCTCTGACTCTCTCTTTCTCTCTCTCTCTCTCTCTGACTCTCTCCATCCATCTCTCTCTCTCTCTCTCTCTATCCTTCTCTCTGTCTCTCTCGCTCTCTCTCTGTCCCTCTGAAGCTCTCCAGAACCTCAGTGACAATGCACACACCGATCTTCAGTCATCCATTTTACATTTGTTAATGGTCACCATTTGATGTTAACACTGGGAGATTGATTACAGAGACCGACTACTCTCTAATTTAACGTTAGCTGCTTAAAGGTGTACCTGCCCTGGGAATGTTTGATGGACAGTGTAGAGGGAGCTTTACTCTGTATCTAACCCCCTGTACCTGCCCTGGGAGTGTTTGATGGGGCAGTGTAGAGGGAGCTTTACTCTGTATCTAACCCCCTGTACCTGCCCTGGGAGTGTTTGATGGGACAGTGCAGAGGGAGCTTTACTCTGTATCTAACCCTGTGCTGTACCTGCCCTGGGAGTGTTTGATGGGAAAGTGTAGAGGGAGCTTTACTCTGTATCGAACCCCTGTACCTGCCCTGGGAGTGTTTGATGGGACAGTGTGGAGGGAGATTAAATGCCCAATTGTCTCTGTCCCTCTCGCTTTCTCTCTGTCAGTCTCTCTCTCTGTCTGTTCCTCTCTCTCTCTCTCGCTCTCTGTTTCCGGGTCCCTGTCTCTCTCCCTCTCTGTATCTCTGTTCCTCTCTCTCTCGCTCTCTCTTTCAGTCTCCCTGTCTCTCTCCCTCTCTGTATCTCTGTTCCTCTCTCTCTCGCTCTCTCTTTCAGTCTCCCTGTCTCTCTCCCTCTCTGTATCTCTGTTCCTCTCTCTCTCGCTCTCTCTTTCAGTCTCCCTGTCTCTCTCCCTCTCTCCATCTTGCTCCCTCACTCTCTCCCTCGCTCTCAATTTCTATCCATCTATTTCTATTTCACTTTTTCCTCTGTCTGTGCTGATGTCCATTTCCGATCTCTCTCTTTCTTTCCCTTTTCTGTAACACGCTCTCTCTATCCCAAATTCTCTCACTGCTTCTTCCTGTCCACCTCTCTTTTTCTCTCTCCCTGTCTCTCATTCCCATTCTGATGTTTCCTTGACTGAAAAGTACCCTGACATATTGCAGCCTGACTGTTTAAACCCACAGCAAGAAATCACATTTCTGGGACATTTTTGATTTGCTAACCATCCAATTGTGGCTTGGAATGTGTGGGTTAAATCTCGTTTCTCCATCTGAAAACTGTGAGTGTTTCAGATTGAGCAGTATATGGGATCAAAGGCTGATTCAGACAATGCTGCTTTGTGGAACGGTGTGATATCTTCACAGGGCAGGACATGGAGAAGTTTTGTTGGTTTGAATAAGGTGTAAATACGATTGTGTCGCCCCCTCACAGATACACAGGATTGAAGCTGTTTACCATCAATGCCCTGAAAGAATGAAATGGTTCAACAAGGTGTGACTGACTTCAAACTCTTCAAACACATGAAGGACCCGGAGACTGGGACCAATACACAAAGCCCCGAGCCCAGGCAGGCAAACCAGGTTTGATCACAGATCACCCAGACATGTGTCCTGGTGTAAAATGGTCACCACGCATCTCATGTAAAATGGGTGCTCAATTTCACCCAAACTAACCCCACTGTCCGGCTCTCTCCCCATAGTCCTGTATCAATCCCCAAACTAATCCCACTGGCCCGCTCTCTCCCCATAGTGCTGTATCAATCCCCAAACTAATCCCACTGTCCCGCTCTCTCCCCATAGTCCTGTATCAATCCCCAAACTAATCCCACTGCCCCGCTCTCTCCCCATAGTCCTGTATCAATCCCCAAACTAATCACACGGCCCTGCTCTCTCCCCACAGTCCTGTATCAATCCCCAAACTAATCCCACTGCCCCACTCTCTCCCCATAGTCCTGTATCAATCCCCAAACTAATCCCACTGCCCCGCTCTCTCCCCATAGTCCTGTATCAATCCCCAAACTAATCCCACTGCCCCGCTCTCTCCCCATAGTCCTGTATCAATCCCCAAACTAATCCCACTGCCCCGCTCTCTCCCCATAGTCCTGTATCAATCCCCAAACTAATCCCACTGCCCCGCTCTCTCCCCATAGTCCTGTATCAATCCCCAAACTAATCCCACTGCCCCGCTCTCTCCCCATAGTCCTGTATCAATCCCCAAACTAATCCCACTGCCCCGCTCTCTCCCCATAGTCCTGTATCAATCCCCAAACTAATCCCACTGCCCCGCTCTCTCCCCATAGTCCTTTATCAATCCCCAAACTAATCCCACTGTCCCGCTCTCTCTCCATAGTCCTGTACCAATCTCCAAACTAATCCCACTGCCCTGCTCTCTCCCCATAGTCCTGTATCAATCCTCAAACTAATCCCACTGCCCCGCTCTCTCCCCATAGTCCTGTATCAATCCTCAAACTAATCCCACTGCCCCGCTCTCTCCCCATAGTCCTGTATCAATCCTCAAACTAATCCCACTGCCCCGCTCTCTCCCCATAGTCCTGTATCAATCCTCAAACTAATCCCACTGCCCTGCTCTCTCCCCATAGTCCTGTATCAATCCCAGAATCGATACAGAAAGTGAGAGACAGACAGAGAGAGAGAGAGACACACACACACACACTCTCTCTCTCCCTCTCGCTCTCTCTCACTTTCTATCTCTCTGTCTCTCTCACTCTCTCTGTTCCTCTCTTTCACTCTGTCCCTCTCTCTGTCTCGCCCTATTTCTGTCTCTCTCTCTCTCTCTCTGTCTCTCTCTCTCACTCTGTATCTCTCTTTCTTGCTCTTTCTCTCTTTCTGTCCCTCTCTCTGTTCCTGTCGCTCTCTCTCTCTCTCTCTCCCTCTCTCTTTCCCTCTCTCTGTCCTTCTCCCTATCTCCCTCTCTCTCTCTGTGCCTCTCTCTCTCTGTCCTACAATCTCTATCTCTCTGTCTCTCTCTCTCTCTCTCTCTTTCCCTGTGTTTCTCTCTTTCTTTCTGTCTCTCTCCCTCTTTCTCTCTATCCCCCTCTCTCTCTATCCCTCTCTTTCTCTCTCTGTCTCTCTCTCCTGCAATTTTCCATCACTCTCTCTATCTGTCTCCCTCTCTATATATATATATATAAATCTCTGTCTCTATCTCTCTCTCTCTATCTCTCTCACTCTCTCATTTTCTCACTCTCTGTCTATCTCTCTCTGTCTCTAACTCTCTGTCTCTCTGTCTCTCTCTCTCTCTTTCTCCGTTTCTTGCTCTCTCTCTCTCTGTCTCTCTCTCTCTGTCTCTCTTTATCTGTTTCTCTCTATCTCTCGCCCTCTCTGACTCTGTCTCTCTCTCTCTCTGTGTCTCTGAGTTTCTCCCTCTGTCTCTCTCCTGTCTCTTTCCATCTTTCTCTCTCTCGCTCTGTCTCTCTGTCTCTCTCTCTATCTCTCTCTCTCACTGTCTCTCTCACTCTCTCTCTCTATCTATCTGTCTCTCTTTCTGTCGTCTCTCTCTCTCTGTCCTTCTCTCCCTATCTCTCTCTATCCCCCTTTCTGTCTGTCTGTTTCACTCTACCTCTCTCTGACACTCTCTGTCTCTCTCTGTCTCTCAGTCACACTCACTCTCTCTGTCTCTCTCTCTGCCTCGTTCTCTCGCTCTGTCTCTCTCTCTGACTTGTTCTCTCTGTCTCTCTCTCTCGCTCTGTCTTTCTCCTTCTCTCTCTGTCTCTCTCTCTCGCTCTGTCTCTCTCCTTCTCTCTCTCTCTGTCTCATTCCCTCTCTGTCTCTCTCTTCCTATCTCTCTCTATCCCTCTCTCCCACTCTCCTGTCTCTTTCCATCTCTCTCTGTCTCTCTATCTGTCTGTCTCTCTCTCTTTCTCTGTCTCTGTCACTCTCTCTCTCTCCCTCTCTCTGTCCCTCTCTCTGTGTTTCTCTCTCTGTCTCTCTCCCTCTCTCTCTCCTGTCTCTTTCCATCTCTATCTCATTCTATCTCCCTCTCTCTTTCTCTCTCTCTGTCTCTCTCTCTCTGACAGCCTCGCTCTGTCTCTCTCTCTCTCAATCTGTTTCTATCTCTCTGTCTCTCGCTCTCTTTCTCTCTCTCTCTATATCTGTCTCTCTCTCTCTGTTTCTCCCTCTCTCTCTCTCTGTCTCTCTCCCTCTCTCTGTGTTTCTCCCTCTCTTTCTCTGTCTCTCCCCCTCTCTCAACATCCGTCTCTCTTCCTATCCCTCTCTCTCTCTATCACTCTCGCTCTCTGTCTCCCTCTCTCTCTCTCCTGTTTCTTTCCATCTCTTGCTCTCTCTTTCTTTCTCTCTGTCGCCCCCACGGTCTCTCTCTCTCTGTCTCTCTATCTCTCTCTGTCTTTCTCTCTGTCTGTCTCTCTCTCTCTCTGTCTCATTCACTCCCTATCTCTGTCTCTCTGTCTCTCTCTCTCTCTGTCTCTCTCTCTATCCATCTCTCTATCCCTCTCTCTCACTCCCTCTCTCTCTCTCTCTGTCTCTCTCTCTCTGTGTCTCTGAGTTTCACTCTGTCTCTCTGTATCTCTCTCCTGTCTCTTTCCATCTCTTTCTCTCTCGGTCTCTCTTTCTCTCTCACTGTCTCTCTCTCTCTGTCCCTCCCTCTGTTCCCCGCTCTCTCTCTCTGTCTCTCTCACTATTTCTGTCTCTCTCTCTCTCACTCTCCCTATCTCTCTCTATCCCTCTCTCTCTGTCTGTCTCTCTCCCCCTCTCTCTGACACTCTCTGCCTCTCTCTCTCTCTCTGTCACACTCACTCTCTCTGTCTCTCTCTCTCTCTCTCTGTC
>NW_027254420.1:162500-197500 GCF_044704955.1 Pristiophorus japonicus | reverse complement strand
TGCCCCGCTCTCTCCTCATAGTCCTGTATCAATCCCCAAACTAATCCCACTGCCCCGCTCTCTCCCCATAGTCCTGTATCAATCTCCAAACTAATCCCACTGCCCCGCTCTCTCCCCATAGTCCTGTATCAATCCCCAAACTAATCCCACTGCCCCGCTCTCTCCCCATAGCCCTGTATCAATCCCCAAACTAATCCCACTGCCCCGCTCTCTCCCCATAGCCCTGTATCAATCCCCAAACTAATCCCACTGCCCCGCTCTCTCCCCATAGCCGTGTATCAATCCCCAAACTAATCCCACTGCCCCGCTCTCTCCCCATAGCCCTGTATCAATCCCCAAACTAATCCCACTGCCCCGCTCTCTCCCCATAGTCCTGTATCAATCCCCAAACTAATCCCACTGCCCCACTCTCTCCCCATAGCCCTGTATCAATCTCCAAACTAATCCCACTGCCCCGCTCTCTCCCCATAGTCCTGTATCAATCTCCAAACTAATCCCACTGCCCCGCTCTCTCCCCATAGTCCTGTATCAATCCCCAAACTAATCCCACTGCCCCACTCTCTCCCCATAGCCCTGTATCAATCTCCAAACTAATCCCACTGCCCCGCTCTCTCCCCATAGTCCTGTATCAATCCCCAAACTAATCCCACTGCCCCGCTCTCTCCCCATAGTCCTGTATCAATCCCCAAACTAATCCCACTGCCCCGCTCTCTCCCCATAATCCTGTATCAATCCCCAAACTAATCCCACTGCCCTGCTCTCTCCCCATAGTCCTGTATCAATCCCCAAACTAATCCCACTGCCCCGCTCTCTCCCCATACTCCTGTATCAATCCCCAAACTAATCCCACTGCCCCGCTCTCTCCCCATACTCCTGTATCAATCCCAGAATCGATACAGAAAGTGAGACAGACAGAGAGAGAGAGAGACACACACACACACTCTCTCTCTCTCCCTCTCGCTCTCTCTCACTGTCTCTCTCTCTGTCTCTCTCAGTCTCTCTGTTCCTCTCTTTCACTCTGTCCCTCTCTCTGTCTCGCCCTATTTGTGACTCTCTCTCTCTCTCTCTGTCTCTCTCTCTCACTCTGTATCTCTCTTTCTCGCTCTTTCTCTCTCTCTGTCCCTCTCTCTGTTCCTCTCGCTCTCTCTCTCTCCCTCTCTCTTTCCCTCTCTCTGTCCTTCTCCCTATCTCCCTCTCTCTCTCTGTGCCTCTCTCTCTCTCTGTCCTACAATCTCTATCTCTCTGTCTCTCTCTCTCTCTCTCTCTCTTTCCCTGTGTTTCTCTCTCTCTTTCTGTCTCTCTCCCTCTTTCTCCCTATCCCTCTCTCTCTATCCCCCTCTCTCTCTATCCCTCTCTTTCTCTCTCTGTCTCTCTCTCCTGCATTTTTCCATCACTCTCTCTCTCTGTCCCTCTCTCTGTCTCCCTCTCTCTCTATATATATATAACTCATAACTCTCTGTCTCTATCTCTCTCTCTCTATCTCTCTCACTCTCTCATTTTCTCACTCTCTGTCTATCTCTCTCTGTCTCTAACTCTCTGTCTCTCTGTCTCTCTCTCTCTCTTTCTCCGTTTCTTGCTCTCTCTCTCTGTCTCTCTGTCTCTCTCACTCACTCATTTTCTCTCTCTCTGTCTCTCTCTCTCTCTCTCTTTATCTGTTTCTCGTTCTCTCTCTCTCTCTCTCTCTGTCTGTCTCTCTCTCTGTGTCTCTGAGTTTCTCTCTGTCTCTCTCCTGTCTCTTTCCATCTTTCTCTCTCTTGCTCTGTCTCTCTCTCTATATCTCTCTCACTGTCTCTCACTCTCTCTCTCTATCTATCTGTCTCTCTTTCTGTCGTCTCTCTCTCTCTGTCCCTCTCTCCCTATCTCTCTTTATCCCCCTTTCTCTCTGTCTGTTTCACTCTTCCTCTCTCTGACACTCTCTGTCTCTCTCTGTCTCTCAGTCACACTCACTCTCTCTGTCTCTCTCTCTGCCTCGTTCTCTCGCTCTGTCTCTCACTCTGACTTGTTCTCTCTGTCTCTCTCTCGCTCTGTCTTTCTCCTTCTCTCTCTGTCTCTCTCTCTCGCTCTGTCTCTCTCCTTCTCTCTCTCTCTGTCTCATTCCCTCTCTAACTCTCTCTTCCTATCTCTCTCTATCCCTCTCTCCCACTCTCCTGTCTCTTTCCATCTCTCTCTGTCTCTCTATCTGTCTGTCTCTCTCTCTTTCTCTGTCTCTGTCACTCTCTCTCTCTCCCTCTCTCTGTCCCTCTCTCTGTGTTTCTCTCTCTGTCTCTCTCCCTCTCTCTCTCCTGTCTCTTTCCATCTCTCTCTCATTCTATCTCCCTCTCTCTTTCTCTCTTTCTGTCTCTCTCTCTCTGACAGCCTCGCTCTGTCTCTCTCTCTCTCTATCTGTTTATATCTCTCTGTCTCTCGCTCTCTTTCTCTCTCCCTCTATCTCTGTCTCTCTCTCTCTGTTTCTCCCTCTCTCTCTCTCTGTCTCTCTCCCTCTCTCTGTGTTTCTCCCTCTCTTTCTCTGTCTCTCCCCCTCTCTCAACATCCGTCTCTCTTCCTATCCCTCTCTCTCTCTATCACTCTCGCTCTCTGTCTCCCTCTCTCTCTCTCCTGTTTCTTTCCATCTCTTGCTCTCTCTTTCTTTCTCTCTGTCCCCCCCATGGTCTCTCTCTCTCTGTCTCTCTATCTCTCTCTGTCTTTCTCTCTGTCTGTCTCTCTCTCTCTCTGTCTCATTCATTCCCTATCTCTCTCTCTCTCTCTTTTTATCTGTTTCTCGCTCTCTCTCTCTCTCTCTCTGTCTCTCTCTCTCTCTGTGTCTCTGAGTTTCTCCCTCTCTCTCTCCTGTCTCTTTCCATCTTTCTCTCTCTCGCTCTGTCTCTCTGTCTCTCTCTCTATCTCTCTCTCTCACTGTCTCTCTCACTCTCTCTCTCTATCTATCTGTCTCTCTTTCTGTCGTCTCTCTCTCTCTGTCCCTCTCTCCCTATCTCTCTCTATCCCCCTTTCTCTCTGTCTGTTTCACTCTACCTCTCTCTGACACTCTCTGTCTCTCTCTGTCTCTCAGTCACACTCACTCTCTCTGTCTCTCTCTCTGCCTCGTTCTCTCGCTCTGTCTCTCACTCTGACTTGTTCTCTCTGTCTCTCTCTCGCTCTGTCTTTCTCCTTCTCTCTCTGTCTCTCTCTCTCGCTCTGTCTCTCTCCTTCTCTCTCTCTCTGTCTCATTCCCTCTCTATCTCTCTCTTCCTATCTCTCTCTATCCCTCTCTCCCACTCTCCTGTCTCTTTCCATCTCTCTCTGTCTCTCTATCTGTCTGTCTCTCTCTCTTTTTCTGTCTCTGTCACTCTCTCTCTCTCCCTCTGTCCCTCTCTCTGTGTTTCTCTCTCTGTCTCTCTCCCTCTCTCTCTCCTGTCTCTTTCCATCTCTCTCTCATTCTATCTCCCTCTCTCTTTCTCTCTCTCTGTCTCTCTCTCTCTGACAGCCTCGCTCTGTCTCTCTCTCTCTCTATCTGTTTCTATCTCTCTGTCTCTCGCTCTCTTTCTCTCTCCCTCTATCTCTGTCTCTCTCTCTCTGTTTCTCCCTCTCTCTCTCTCTGTCTCTCTCCCTCTCTCTGTGTTTCTCCCTCTCTTTCTCTGTCTCTCCCCCCTCTCTCAACATCCGTCTCTCTTCCTATCCCTCTCTCTCTCTATCACTCTCGCTCTCTGTCTCCCTCTCTCTCTCTCCTGTTTCTTTCCATCTCTTGCTCTCTCTTTCTTTCTCTCTGTCCCCCCCATGGTCTCTCTCTCTCTGTCTCTCTATCTCTCTCTGTCTCTCTCTCTCTCTGTCCCTCTCTCTCTCTGTGTCTCCGAGTTTCTCTCTGTCTCTCTGTATCTCTCTCCTGTCTCTTTCCATCTCTTTCTCTCTCTCGGTCTCTCTTTCTCTCTCACAGTCTCTCTCTCTCTGTCCCTCCCTCTGTTCCCCGCTCTCTCTCTCTGTCTCTCTCACTATTTCTGTCTCTCTCTCTCTCTAACTCTCCCTATCTCTCTCTATCCCTCTCTCTCTGTCTGTCTCTCTCCCCATCTCTCTGACACTCTCTGCCTCTCTCTCTCTCTCTGTCACACTCACTCTCTCTGTCTCTCTCTCTCTCTCTCTCTGTCTTTCTTTCTCTCACTGATTCTCTCTGTCTCTCTCTCTCTCTCTCCCTTTCTGTCGCTCACTCTGTGTGTGTGTCTCGCTCTCTCTCTCTGACCCTCTCTGTCTCTCTGTCTCTCTCTCTCTGACTCTATCTGTCTCTCTCTCTCTCTCTTCCTCTCTTCCTCTCTGTCTCTCTCTCAGTCTCTCTCTCCCTGTCTAAGTGTCTCTCCCTCTCTGTCTCTCTCTGTATGTCTATCAATCCCCAAACTAATCCCACTGCCCCGCTCTCTCCCCATAGTCCTGTATCAATCCCCAAACTAATCCCACTGCCCCGCTCTCTCCCCATAGTCCTGTATCAATCCCCAAACTAATCCCACTGCCCCGCTCTCTCCCCATAGTCCTGTATCAATCCCCAAACTAATCCCACTGACCCGCTCTCTCCCCATAGTCCTGTATCAATCCCCAAACTAATCCCACTGCCACGCTATCTCCCCATAGTCCTGTATCAATCTCCCAAACTAATCCCACTGCCCTGCTCTCTCCCCATAGTCCTGTATCAATCCTCAAACTAATCCCACTGCCCCGCTCTCTCCCCATAGTCCTGTATCAATCCCCAAACTAATCCCACTGCCCCGCTATCTCCCCATAGTCCTGTATCAATCTCCCAAACTAATCCCACTGACCCACTCTCTCCCCATACTCCTGTATCAATCCCAGAATCGATACAGAAAGTGAGACAGACAGAGAGTGAGAGAGAGAGACACACACACACACTCTCTCTCTCTCCCTCTCGCTCTCTCTCGCTGTCTCTCTCTCTGTCTCTCTCACTCTCTCTGTTCCATTCTTTCACTCTGTCCCTCTCTCTCTGTCTCGCCCTATTTGTGACTCTCTCTCTCTCTCTCTCTGTCTCACTCTCTCACTCTGTATCTCTTTCTCGATCTTTCTCTCTCTCTGTCCCTCTCTCTGTTCCTCTCACTCTCTCTCTCTCTCTCCCTCTCTTTCCCTCTCTCTGTCCTTCTACCTATCTCCCTCTCTCTCTCTGTGCCTCTCTCTCTCTCTGTCCTACAATCTCTATCTCTCTGTCTCTCTCTCTCTCTCTCTCTCTCTTTCCCTGTGTTTCTCTCTCTCTTTCTGTCTCTCTCCCTCTTTCTCCCTATCCCTCTCTCTTTCTATCCCCCTCTCTCTCTATCCCTCTCTTTCTCTCTCTGTCTCTCTCTCCTGCATTTTTCCATCACTCTCTCTCTCTGTCCCTCTCTCTGTCTCCCTCTCTCTCTATATATATATAACTCTCTGTCTCTATCTCTCTCTCTCTATCTCTCTCACTCTCTCATTTTCTCACTCTCTGTCTATCTCTCTCTGTCTCTCTCTCTCTCTTTCTCCGTTTCTTGCTCTCTCTCTCTGTCTCTCTCACTCACTCATTTTCTCTCTCTCTGTCTGTCTCTCTCTGTCTCTATCTCTCTGTCTCTCTCTCTCTCTCTTTATCTGTTTCTCGCTCTCTCTCTCTCTCTCTCTGTCTGTCTCTCTCTCTGTGTCTCTGAGTTTCTCTCTCTGTCTCTCTCCTGTCTCTTTCCATCTTTCTCTCTCTCGCTCTGTCTCTCTCTCTCTATCTCTCACTGTCTCTCTCACTCTCTCTCTCTATCTATCTGTCTCTCTTTCTGTCGTCTCTCTCTCTCTGTCCCTCTCTCCCTATCTCTCTCTATCCCCCTTTCTCTCTGTCTGTTTCATTCTACCTCTCTCTGACACTCTCTGTCTCTCTCTGTCTCTCAGTCGCACTCACTCTCTCTGTCTCTCTCTCTGCCTCGTTCTCTCGCTCTGTCTCTCTCTCTGACTTGTTCTCTCTGTCTCTCTATCTCTCGCTCTGTCTTTCTCCTTCTCTCTCTGTCTCTCTCTCTCGCTCTGTCTCTCTCCTCTCTCTCTCTGTCTCACTCCCTCTCTGTCTCTCTCTTCCTATCTCTCTCTATCCCTCTCTCCCACTCTCCTGTCTCTTTCCATCTCTCTCTTTCTCTCTGTCTCTCTATCTGTCTGTCTCTCTCTCTTTCTCTGTCTCTGTCACTCTCTCTCTCTCCCTCTCTCTCTCCCTCTCTGTGTTTCTCTCTCTGTCTCTCTCCCTCTCTCTTTCCTGTCTCTTTCCATCTCTCTCTCATTCTATCTCCCTCTCTCTTTCTCTCTCTCTGTCTCTCTCTCTCTGACAGCCTCGCTCTGTCTTCTCTCTCTCTATCTGTTTCTATCTCTCTGTCTCTCGCTCTCTTTCTCTCTCTCTCTATCTCTGTCTCTCTATCTGTCTCTCTCTCTCTGTTTCTCCCTCTCTCTCTCTCTGTCTCTCTCCCTCTCTCTGTGTTTCTCCCTCTCTTTCTCTGTCTCTCCCCCTCTCTCAACATCCGTCTCTCTTCCTATCCCTCTCTCTCTCTATCACTCTCGCTCTCTGTCTCTCTCTCTCTCTGTCTCATTCACTCCCTATCTCTCTCTCTCTGATTCTCTGTCTATCTCTCTCTCTGTCTTTCTCTCTATCCCTCTCTCTCTATCCCTCTCTCTCACTCCCTCTCTCTCTCTCTGTCTCTCTCTCTCTGTGTCTCTGAGTTTCTCTCTGTCTCTCTGTATCTCTCTCCTGTCTCTTTTCATCTCTTTCTCTCTCTCGGTCTCTCTTTCTCTCTCACTGTCTCTCTCTCTCTGTCCCTCCCTCTGTTTCCCGCTCTCTCTCTCTGTCTCTCTCACTATTTCTGTCTCTCTCTCTCTCTCACTCTCCCTATCTCTCTCTATCCCTCTCTCTCTGTCTGTCTGTCTCTCTCCCTCTCTCTCTGACACTCTCTGCATCTCTCTCTCTCTCTCTGTCACACTCACTCTCTCTGTCTCTCTCTCTCTCCCTTTCTGTCTTTCTTTCTCTCTCTGACTCTCTCTGTCTCTCTCTCTCTCTCTCCCTTTCTATCTCTCACTCTCTGTGTGTGTCTCGCTCTCTCTCTCTGACCCTCTCTGTCTCTCTGTCTCTCTCTGTCTGTATGTCTATCAATCCCTAAACTAATCCCACTGCCCTGCTCTCTCCCCACAGCCCTGTATCAATCCCTAAACTAATCCCACTGCCCCGCTCTCTCCCCATAGTCCTGTGTCAATCCCCAAACTAATCCCACTGCCCCGCTCTCTCCCCATAGCCCTGTATCAATCCCTAAACTAATCCCACTGCCCCGCTCTCTCCCCATAGTCCTGTGTCAATCCCCAAACTAATCCCACTGCCCCGCTCTCTCCCCATAGTCCTGTATCAATCCCCAAACTAAACCCACTGCCCCGCTCTCTCCCCATAGTCCTGTATCAATCCCCAAACTAATCCCACTGCCCCGCTCTCTCCCCATAGTCCTGTATCAATCCCCAAACTAATCCCACTGTCCCGCTCTCTCCCCATAGTCCTGTATCAATCCCCAAACTAATCCCACTGCCCCGCTCTCTCCCCATAGTCCTGTATCAATCCCCAAACTAATCCCACTGCCCCGCACTCTCCCCATAGTCCTGTAACAATCCCCAAACTGATCCCACTGTCCCGCTCGCTCCCCATAGTCCTGTAACAATCCCCAAACTAATCCCACTGCCCCACTCTCTCCCCATAGTCCTGTATCAATCCCCAAACTAATCCCACTGCCCCGCTCTCTCCCCATAGTCCTGTATCAATCCCCAAACTAATCCCACTGTCCAGCTCTCTCCCCATAGTCCTGTATCAATCCCCAAACTAATCCCACTGCCCCGCTCTCTCCCCATAGTCCTGTATCAATCCCCAAACTAATCCCACTGTCCCGCTCGCTCCCCATAGTCCTGTAACAATCCCCAAACTAATCCCACTGTCCCGCTCGCTCCCCATAGTCCTGTAACAATCCCCAAACTAATCCCACTGTCCCGCTCGCTCCCCATAGTCCTGTAACAATCCCCAAACTAATCCCACTGTCCCGCTCGCTCCCCATAGTCCTGTAACAATCCCCAAACTAATCCCACTGCCCCGCTCTCTCCCCATAGCCCTGTATCAATCTCCAAACTAATCCCACTGCCCCGCTCTCTCCCCATAGTCCTGTAACAATCCCCAAACTAATCCCACTGCCCCGCTCTCTCCCCATAGTCCTGTATCAATCCCCAAACTAATCCCACTGCCCCGCTCTCTCCCCATAGTCCTGTATCAATCCCCAAACTAATGCCACTGCCCCGCGCTCTCCCCATAGTCCTGTATCAATCCCCAAACTAATCCCACTGCCCCGCTCTCTCCCCATATTCCTGTATCAATCCCCAAACTAATCCCACTGCCCCGCTCTCTCCCCATAGCCCTGTATCAATCCCCAAACTAATCCCACTGCCCCGCTCTCTCCCCATAGTCCTGTATCAATCCCCAAACTAATCCCACTGCCCCGCTCTCTCCCCATAGTCCTGTATCAATCCCCAAACTAATCCCACTGCCCCGCTCTCTCCCCATAGTCCTGTATCAATCCCCAAACTAATCCCACTGCCCCGCTCTCTCCCCATAGTCCTGTATCAATCCCCAAACTAATCCCACTGCCCCGCTCTCTCCTCATAGTCCTGTATCAATCCCCAAACTAATCCCACTGCCCCGCTCTCTTCCCATAGTCCTGTATCAATCTCCAAACTAATCCCACTGCCCCACTCTCTCCCCATAGTCCTGTATCAATCCCCAAACTAATCCCACTGCCCCGCTCTCTCCCCATAGTCCTGTATCAATCCCCAAACTAATCCCACTGCTCCGCTCTCTCCCCATTGTCCTGTATCAATCCCCAAACTAATCCCACTGCCCCGCTCTCTCCCCATAGTCCTGTATCAATCTCCAAACGAGCTCTCTCTCTGTCTCTCTCTGTCTCTCTCTCTCTCTCTGTCTCTCTGTCTCACTCTATCGCTCTCTCTGTCTCTCTCTGTCTCTCTCTCTCTCTCTGTCTCTCTGTCTCACTCTATCGCTCTCTCTGTCTCTCTGTCTCTGTCTCCCTCCCTCTGTCTCTAGCTCTCTGTCTGTCTCTTTCTATCTCACGCTCTCTCTCTGTCTCACTCGTTCTGTCTGTCTCTCTCTCTCTCTCTCTCTGTACCTGTCTCTCGCTCCCTCTCTCTCTCTCTGTCACTCTCTTGGTCTTTCTGTCTCTCCCTGTCTGTCTCTGTCTTTTCCCCTCTCGCTCTCTCTCTCTGTCTGTGCTTCTCTCTCTCTCTAACAATCTCTGTCTCTCTCTGACTATCTCCTTCTGTCTCTCTCTCACTGTCTTGCTGTCTCTCTCTCTCTCTCTGTCACCCTCTCTTTCTCTCTCTCTCACTGTGTTTCTCTCTCTCTATCTCTATTTCTGTGTTTCTCTCTCTCTATCTCTATTTCTGTCTCTCCAGCTCTCTGTCTTTCTCTCTCTGTCTCTCATTCTCTGTCTCTCTCTCTCTCTCGCTCTCCCTCTCTCACTCTATCTCTCCCTGTCTTTAACTCTGTCTATCCCACACTATCTATCTCTCTCTCTGTCAATCTCTCTCTCTCTATCAATCCCTGTTTCTCTGTCATTCTCTCCCCCTCTCTGTCACCCTCTCTTTCTGTCTCTTTCTCTCTCTCTGTCTCTCGCTATCTCTGTATCTCTCCCTGACTTTATCTCTGTCTTTCCCTCTCTCGCTATCAATCTCTCTCTATCAATCTCTCTCTCTGTCAATATCTCTCTCTCTATCAATCCCTGTCTCTCTCTGACATTTTCTCTCTATGACTCTCTCTATCTGTCTCTCTCTTTGTCTCTCTCTATCTGTCTCTCTCTCTCTCTCCGTCTCCCTCTCTTTCTGTCTCTCTCTCTCTGTTTCTCCCTCTCTCTCTCTATTCCTGTCTCTCTTGCGCTCTCTCTCTGTCGATCCTATCTCTCCCGTCTTTAACTTGTCCTTCACTCTCTCTCTATCAATCTCTCGCTGTGTCTCTGTCTCTCTCTCTCTGTCTCTCTCACTCTGTATCTCTCTCTCTTACGCTGTCTGTCTCTCTCTCTCTGTCTCTCAAACTCTGTCTCTCTCTCTCTTGCCTGCTCTCTCTCTCTCTCTCTACACATCTCTTTCTGTCTGCCTATCTCCCTCTCTCTTTCTCTCTCTCTCGCTCTCTGTCTCTCTCTCTCCGTCTCTCTCCATATGTTTCTCTGTCTGTCTGCCGATCTCCCTCTCTCTCGCTCTCTGTCTCTCTCTCTGTCTCTCTCTCTCTGTCTCTCTGTCTATCTCTCTCTCTGTCTCTCTCTCTATCCCTCTCTCTCTATCCCTCTCTCTTACTCCCTCTCTCTCTCTCTGTCTCTCTCTCTCTGTGTCTCTGAGTTTCTCTCTGTCTCTCTGTATCTCTCTCCTGTCTCTTTTCATCTCTTTCTCTCTCTCGGTCTCTCTTTCTCTCTCACTGTCTCTCTCTCTCTGTCCCTCCCTCTGTTCCCCACTCTCTCTCTCTGTCTCTCTCACTATTTCTGTCTCTCTCTCTCTCTCACTCTCCCTATCTCTCTCTATCCCTCTCTCTCTGTCAGTCTGTCTCTCTCCCCCTCTCTCTGACACTCTCTGCCTCTCTCTCTCTCTCTCTGTCACACTCACTCTCTCTGTCTCTCTCTCTCTCTCTCCCTTTCTGTCTCTCACTCTCTGTGTGTGTGTCTCGCTCTCTCTCTCTGACCCTCTGTCTCTCTGTCTCTCTCTCTCTGACTCTATCTGTCTCTCTCTCTCTCTTCCTCTCTGTCTCTCTCTCAGTCTCTCTCTCCCTGTCTAAGTGTCTCTCCCTCTCTGTCTCTCTCTGTCTGTATGTCTATCAATCCCTAAACTAATCCCACTGCCCTGCTCTCTCCCCATAGCCCTGTATCAATCCCTAAACTAATCCCACTGCCCCGCCCTCTCCCCATAGCCCTGCATTAATCCCTAAACTTATCCCAATGCCCCGCTCTCTCGCCATAGCCCTGTATCATTCCCCAAAATGATCCCACTGCCCCGCTCTCTCCCCATAGTCCTGTATCAATCCCCAAACTAATCCCACTGCCCCGCTCTCTCCCCATAGTCCTGTATCAATCCCCAAACTAATCCCACTGCCCCACTCTCTCCCCATAGTCCTGTATCAATCCCCAAACTAATCCCACTGCCCCGCTCTCTCCCCATAGTCCTGTATCAATCCCCAAACTAATCCCACTGCCCCGCTCTCTCCCCATAGTCCTGTATCAATCCCCAAACTAATCCCACTGCCCCGCTCTCTCCCCATAGTCCTGTATCAATCCCCAAACTAATCCCACTGTCCTGCTCGCTCCCCATAGTCCTGTAACAATCCCCAAACTAATCCCACTGCCCCGCTCTCTCCCCATAGCCCTGTATCAATCTCCAAACTAATCCCACTGCCCCGCTCTCTCCCCATAGTCCTGTATCAATCCCCAAACTAATCCCACTGCCCCGCTCTCTCCCCATAGTCCTGTATCAATCTCCAAACTAATCCCACTGCCTCGCTCTCTCCCCATAGTCCTGTATCAATCCCCAAACTAATCCCACTGCCCCGCTCTCTCCCCATAGTCCTGTATCAATCCCCAAACTAATGCCACTGCCCCGCGCTCTCCCCATAGTCCTGTATCAATCCCCAAACTAATCCCACTGCCCCGCTCTCTCCCCATATTCCTGTATCAATCCCCAAACTAATCCCACTGCCCCGCTCTCTCCCCATAGCCCTGTATCAATCCCCAAACTAATCCCACTGCCCCGCTCTCTCCCCATAGTCCTGTATCAATCCCCAAACTAATCCCACTGCTCCGCTCTCTCCCCATTGTCCTGTATCAATCTCCAAACGAGCTCTCTCTCTGTCTCTCTCTGTCTCTCTCTCTCTCTCTGTCTCTCTGTCTCACTCTATCGCTCTCTCTGTCTCTCTCTCTCTCTCTGTCTCTCTGTCTCACTCTATCGCTCTCTCTGTCTCTCTGTCTCTGTCTCCCTCCCTCTGTCTCTAGCTCTCTGTCTGTCTCTTTCTATCTCACTCTCTCTCTCTGTCTCACTCGTTCTGTCTGTCTCTCTCTCTCTCTCTCTCTGTACCTGTCTCTCGCTCCCTCTCTCTCTCTCTGTCACTCTCTTGGTCTTTCTGTCTCTCCCTGTCTGTCTCTGTCTTTTCCCCTCTCGCTCTCTCTCTCTGTCTGTGCTTCTCTCTCTCTCTAACAATCTCTGTCTCTCTCTGACTATCTCCTTCTGTCTCTCTCTCACTGTCTTGTTGTCTCTCTCTCTCTCTCTGTCACCCTCTCTTTCTCTCTCTCTCACTGTGTTTCTCTCTCTCTATCTCTATTTCTGTGTTTCTCTCTCTCTATCTCTATTTCTGTCTCTCCAGCTCTCTGTCTTTCTCACTCTGTCTCTCATTCTCTGTCTCTCTCTCTCTCTCGCTCTCCCTCTCTCACTCTATCTCTCCCTGTCTTTAACTCTGTCTATCCCACACTATCTATCTCTCTCTCTGTCAATCTCTCTCTCTCTATCAATCCCTGTTTCTCTGTCATTCTCTCCCCCTCTCTGTCACCCTCTCTTTCTGTCTCTTTCTCTCTCTCTGTCTCTCGCTATCTCTGTATCTCTCCCTGACTTTATCTCTGTCTTTCCCTCTCTCGCTATCAATCTCTCTCTATCAATCTCTCTCTCTGTCAATATCTCTCTCTCTATCAATCCCTGTCTCTCTCTGACATTTTCTCTCTATGTCTCTCTCTATCTGTCTCTCTCTCTCTCTCCGTCTCCCTCTCTTTCTGTCTCTCTCTCTCTGTTTCTCCCTCTCTCTCTCTATTCCTGTCTCTCTTGCGCTCTCTCTCTGTCGATCCTATCTCTCCCGTCTTTAACTTGTCCTTCACTCTCTCTCTATCAATCTCTCGCTGTGTCTCTGTCTCTCTCTCTCTGTCTCTCTCACTCTGTATCTCTCTCTCTTACGCTGTCTGTCTCTCTCTCTCTGTCTCTCAAACTCTGTCTCTCTCTCTCTTGCCTGCTCTCTCTCTCTCTCTCTACACATCTCTTTCTGTCTGCCTATCTCCCTCTCTCTTTCTCTCTCTCTCGCTCTCTGTCTCTCTCTCTCCGTCTCGCTCCATATGTTTCTCTGTCTGTCTGCCGATCTCCCTCTCTCTCGCTCTCTGTCTCTCTCTCTGTCTCTCTCTCTCTGTCTATCTCTCTCTCTGTCTCTCTCTCTATCCCTCTCTCTCTATCCCTCTCTCTTACTCCCTCTCTCTCTCTCTGTCTCTCTCTCTCTGTGTCTCTGAGTTTCTCTCTGTCTCTCTGTATCTCTCTCCTGTCTCTTTTCATCTCTTTCTCTCTCTCGGTCTCTCTTTCTCTCTCACTGTCTCTCTCTCTCTGTCCCTCCCTCTGTTCCCCACTCTCTCTCTCTGTCTCTCTCACTATTTCTGTCTCTCTCTCTCTCTCACTCTCCCTATCTCTCTCTATCCCTCTCTCTCTGTCAGTCTGTCTCTCTCCCCCTCTCTCTGACACTCTCTGCCTCTCTCTCTCTCTCTCTGTCACACTCACTCTCTCTGTCTCTCTCTCTCTCTCTCCCTTTCTGTCTCTCACTCTCTGTGTGTGTGTCTCGCTCTCTCTCTCTGACCCTCTGTCTCTCTGTCTCTCTCTCTCTGACTCTATCTGTCTCTCTCTCTCTCTTCCTCTCTGTCTCTCTCTCAGTCTCTCTCTCCCTGTCTAAGTGTCTCTCCCTCTCTGTCTCTCTCTGTCTGTATGTCTATCAATCCCTAAACTAATCCCACTGCCCTGCTCTCTCCCCATAGCCCTGTATCAATCCCTAAACTAATCCCACTGCCCCGCCCTCTCCCCATAGCCCTGCATTAATCCCTAAACTTATCCCAATGCCCCGCTCTCTCGCCATAGCCCTGTATCATTCCCCAAAATGATCCCACTGCCCCGCTCTCTCCCCATAGTCCTGTATCAATCCCCAAACTAATCCCACTGCCCCGCTCTCTCCCCATAGTCCTGTATCAATCCCCAAACTAATCCCACTGCCCCACTCTCTCCCCATAGTCCTGTATCAATCCCCAAACTAATCCCACTGCCCCGCTCTCTCCCCATAGTCCTGTATCAATCCCCAAACTAATCCCACTGCCCCGCTCTCTCCCCATAGTCCTGTATCAATCTCCAAACTAATCCCACTGCCCCGCTCTCTCCCCATAGTCCTGTATCAATCCCCAAACTAATCCCACTGCCCCGCTCTCTCCCCATAGTCCTGTATCAATCCCCAAAATGATCCCACTGCCCCGCTCTCTCCCCATAGTCCTGTATCAATCCCCAAACTAATCCCACTGCCCCGCTCTCTCCCCATAGTCCTGTATCAATCCCCAAACTAATCCCACTGCCCCGCTCTCTCCCCATAGTCCTGTATCAATCCACAAACTAAACCCACTGCCCCGCTCTCTCCCCATAGCCCTGTATCAATCCCCAAACTAATCCCACTGCCCCGCTCTCTCCCCATAGTCCTGTATCAATCCCCAAAATGATCCCACTGCCCCGCTCTCTCCCCATAGTCCTGTATCAATCCCCAAACTAATCCCACTGCCCCGCTCTCTCCCCATAGTCCTGTATCAATCCCCAAACTAATCCCACTGCCCCGCTCTCTCCCCATAGTCCTGTATCAATCTCCAAACTAATCCCACTGCCCCGCTCTCTCCCCATAGTCCTGTATCAATCCCCAAACTAATCCCACTGCCCCGCTCTCTCCCCATAGTCCTGTATCAATCCCCAAACTAATCCCACTGCCCCGCTGTCTCCCCATAGTCCTGTATCAATCCCCAAACTAATCCCACTGCCCCGCTCTCTCCCCATAGTCCTGTATCAATCCCCAAACTAATCCCACTGCCCCGGTCTCTCCCCATAGTCCTGTATCAATCTCCAAACTAATCCCACTGCCCCGCTGCCTCCCCATAGTCCTGTATCAATCCCCAAACTAATCCCACTGCCCCGCTCTCTCCCCATAGCCCTGTATCAATCACCAAACTAATCCCACTGCCCCGCTCTCTCCCCATAGTCCTGTATCAATCCCCAAACTAATCCCACTGCCCCGCTCTCTCCCCATACTCCTGTATCAATCCCAGAATCGATACAGAAAGTGAGACAGACAGAGAGAGAGAGAGAGAGACACACACACACACTCTCTCTCTCTCCCTCTCGCTCTCTCTCACTGTCTCTCTCTCTGTCTCTCTTACTCTCTCTGTTCCTCTCTTTCACTCTGTCCCTCTCTCTGTCTCGCCCCATTTGTGACTCTCTCTCTCTCTCTCTGTCTCACTCTCTCACTCTGTATCTCTCTTTCTCGCTTTCTCTCTCTCTGTCCCTCTCTCTGTTCCTCTCGCTCTCTCTCTCTCTCTCTCTCTCCCTCTCTCTTTCCCTCTCTCTGTCCTTCTACCTATCTCCCTCTCTCTCTCTGTGCCTCTCGCTCTCTCTGTCCTACAATCTCTATCTCTCTGTCTCTCTCTCTCTCTCTTTCCCTGTGTTTCTCTCTCTCTTTCTGTCTCTCTCCCTCTTTCTCCCTATCCCTCTCTCTCTCTATCACCCTCTCTCTCTATCCCTCTCTTTCTCTCTCTGTCTCTCTCTCCTGCATTTTTCCATCACTCTTTCTCTCTGTCCCTCTCTCTGTCTACCTCTCTCTATATATATATATAACTCTCTGTCTCTATCTCTCTCTCTCTATCTCTCTCACTCTCTCATTTTCTCACTCTCTGTCTATCTCTCTCTGTCTCTAACTCTCTGTCTCTCTGTCTCTCTCTCTCACTTTCTCCGTTTCTTGCTCTCTCTCTCTGTCTCTCTGTTTCTCTCACTCACTCATTTCCTCTCTCTCTCTCTCTCTCTTTATCTGTTTCTCGCTCTCTCTCTCTCTCTCTCTGTCTGTCTCTCTCTCTCTCTCTGTGTCTCTGAGTTTCTCTCTGTCTCTCTCCTGTCTCTTTCCATCTTTCTCTCTCTCGCTCTATCTCTCTGTCTCTCTCTCTATCTCTCTCTCTCACTGTCTCTCTCACTCTCTCTCTCTACCTATCTGTCTCTCTTTCTGTCGTCTCTCTCTCTCTGTCCCTCTCTCCCTATCTCTCTCTATCCCCCTTTCTCTCTGTCTGTTTCACTCTACCTCTCTCTGACACTCTCTGTCTCTCTCTGTCTCTCAGTCACACTCACTCTCTCTGTCTCTCTCTCTGCCTCGTTCTCTCGCTCTGTCTCTCCCTCTGACTTGTTCTCTCTATCTCTCTCTCTCTCGCTCTGTCTTTCTCCTTCTCTCTCTGTCTCTCTCTCTCGCTCTGTCTCTCTCCTTCTCTCTCTCTCTGTCTCACTCCCTCTCTGTCTCTCTCTTCCTATCTCTCTCTATCCCTCTCTCCCACTCTCCTGTCTCTTTCCATCTCTCTCTTTCTCTCTGTCTTTCTATCTGTCTGTCTCTCTCTCTTTCTCTGTCTCTGTCACTCTCTCTCTCTCCCTCTCAATGTCCCTCTCTCTGTGTTTCTCTCTCTGTCTCTCTCCCTCTCTCTCTCCTGTCTCTTTCCATCTCTCTCTCATTCTATCTCCCTCTCTCTTTCTCTCTCTCTGTCTCTCTCTCTCTGACAGCCTCGCTCTGTCTCTCTCTCTCTCTCTATCTGTTTCTATCTCTCTGTCTCTCGCTCTCTTTCTCTCTCTCTCTATCTCTGTCTCTCTATCTGTCTCTCTCTCTCTGTCTCTCCCTCTCTCTGTCTCTCTCCCTCTCTTTCTCTTTCTCTCCCCCCCTCTCAACATCCGTCTCTCTTCCTATCCCTCTCTCTCTCTATCACTCTCGCTCTCTGTCTCCCTCTCTCTCTCTCCTGTTTCGTTCCATCTCTTGCTCTCTTTTTTTCTCTCTGTCCCCCCCACGCTCTCCCTCTCTCTGTCTCTCTCCCTGACACTCTATCTCTCTCTGTCTTTTTCTCCGTCCCTCTCTCTCTGTGTCTCTCTCTCTCTCATTCACTCCCTATCTCTCTCTCTGTCTCTCTCCCGCTCTCCCTCTCTCCCAATTTGTATCGCTTCATCGCTCTCTCTCTCGCTTTCTCTCTCTCTCTGTTTCTCTCCCTCTCTCTCTACCTCTCTCTCTCCCGCTCTCTCTCTATTGTTCTCTCCGTCTCTCTATCTCTCTCCGTCTCTCTCTGTCTCGCTCTCTCTCTCACACTGTATCCCTCCCTCTTTCTCCCTCCCTCTCTCTCTCTCTGTTCCTCCCTCTCTCTCTCAACCTCTGTCTCGCTTTCGCACTCTCTCACACTATCTCTCTCTCTCGCTCTCTCTCTGTCTCTCTATCTCTCTGCCTCTCAATCCCTGTCTCTCTCTCGCGCTCTCACGTTCTGTCTCTCTCTGTCTCTCTCTGTCTCTTTCTCTCTCTGTCTTTCTCTCTCTCTGTTTCTCACTTTCTCTCTTATCTGTCTTTCTCTCTATCTCTCTCGGTCTCATGACCTGTCTCTCTCTCTCTCTCTCTCTCTCTGTCTCTCTCGCTCTGTCTCTGTCTCTCTCTCCCTCTCTATCTCCATCTCTCTCTCTCTCTCCTCTCTCTCTCTCTCCTCTCTCTCTCTCTCTCTCTCTCTCTCTCTCTCTGTCTCTCCCTGTCTCCCTCAGTCTCTCGGACTCTGTAACAAGAGACTTGGTATAAAATGGTCACCACGCATCTCGTAAAATGGCTGCTCAATCTCACACAAACTAATCCCACTGCCCCGCGCTCTCCCCATAGTCCTGTATCAATCCCCAAACTAATCCCACTGCCCCGCTCTCTCCCCATAGTCCTGTATCAATCCCCAAACTAATCCAACTGCCCCGCTCTCTCCCCATAGTCCTGTATCAATCCCCAAACTAATCCCACTGCCCCGCTCTCTCCCCATAGTCCTGTATCAATCCCCAAACTAATCCCACTGCCCCACTCTCTCCCCATAGTCCTGTATCAATCCCCAAACTAATCCCACTGCCCCGCTCTCTCCCCATAGTCCTGTATCAATCCCCAAACTAATCCCACTGCCCCGCTCTCTACCCCATAGTCCTGTATCAATCCCCAAACTAATCCCACTGCCCCGCTCTCTCCCCATAGTCCTGTATCAATCCCCAAACTAATCCCACTGCCCCGCTCTCTCCCCATAGCCCTGTATCAATCCACAAACTAATCCCACTGCCCCGCTCTCTCCCCATAGTCCTGTGTCAATCCCCAAACTAATCCCACTGCCCCGCTCTCTCCCCATAGTCCTGTATCAATCCCCAAACTAATCCCACTGCCCCGCTCTCTCCCCATAGCCCTGTATCAATCCCCAAACTAATCCCACTGCCCCACTCTCTCCCCATAGTCCTGTATCAATCCCTAAACTAATCCCACTACCCCGCTCTCTCCCCATATTCCTGTATCAATCTCCAAACTAATCCCACTGCCCCGCTCTCTCCCCATAGTCCTGTATCAATCTCCAAACTAATCCCACTGCCCCGCTCTCTCCCCATAGTCCTGTATCAATCCCAAACTAATCCCACTGTCCCGCTCTCTCACCATAGTCCTGTATCAATCCCCAAACTAATCCCACTGCCCCACTCTCTCCCCATAGTCCTGTATCAATCCCCAAACTAATCCCACTGCCCCGCTCTCTCCCCATAGCCCTGTATCAATCCCCAAACTAATCCCACTGCCCCACTCTCTCCCCATAGTCCTGTATCAATCCCTAAACTAATCCCACTACCCCGCTCTCTCCCCATATTCCTGTATCAATCTCCAAACTAATCCCACTGCCCCGCTCTCTCCCCATAGTCCTGTATCAATCTCCAAACTAATCCCACTGCCCCGCTCTCTCCCCATAGTCCTGTATCAATCCCAAACTAATCCCACTGTCCCGCTCTCTCACCATAGTCCTGTATCAATCCCCAAACTAATCCCACTGCCCCACTCTCTCCCCATAGTCCTGTATCAATCCCTAAACTAATCCCACTACCCCGCTCTCTCTCCATATTCCTGTATCAATCTCCAAACTAATCCCACTGCCCCGCTCTCTCCCCATAGTCCTGTATCAATCTCCAAACTAATCCCACTGCCCCGCTCTCTCCCCAGAGTCCTGTATCAATCTCCAAACTAATCCCACTGCCCCGCTCTCTCCCCATAGTCCTGTATCAATCTCCAAACTAATCCCACTGCCCCGCTCTCTCCCCATAGTCCTGTATCAATCCACAAACTAATCCCACTGCCCCGCTCTCTCCGCAGCGCCCTGTATCAATCCCAGAATCTTTGCAGAAAGAGAGACAGAGAGAGAGAGAGAGACACACACATACACACTCTCTATCTCTCTCCCTCTCGCTCTCTCTCACTCTCTCTCTCTCTGTTCCTCTCTTTCACTCTGTCCCTCTCTCTGTCTCGCCCTCTTTCTGTCGCTCTCTCTCACTGTCTCTCTCTCATTCTGTATCTCTCTCTCTCTCTTTTTCTCTCTCTCTGTCCCTCTCTCTGTTTCTCTCGCTCTCTCTCTCCCTCTCTTTCCCTCTCTCTGTCCTTCTCCCTATCTCCCTCTCTCTCTCTTGCTCTCTGTCTGTGCCTCTCTCTCTCTCTGTCCTGCTCTCTCTATCTCTCTCTCTCTCTCTCTCTCTCTTTCCCTGTGTTTCTCTCTCTTTGTCTGTCTCTCTCCCTCTTTTTCCCTATCCCTCTCTCTCCATCCCCCTCTCTCTCTATCCCTCTCTGTCTCTTTCTGCCTCTCTCTCCTGCATTTTTCAATCTCTCTTTAGTTCCTCTCTCTGTCTCCCTCTCTCTCTTTAGATATATAACTCTCTCTCTCTGTCTATCTCACTCTCTCATTTTCTCTCTCTCTGTCTGTCTCTCTCTGTCTCTCTCTCTAGGTCTCTCTCACTCTCTCTCTCACTGTCTCTCTCACTCTCTCTCTCTCTGTCTCTCTCTCTCTGTCCCTCTCTCCCTATCACTCTCTATCCCCCTTTCTCTCTGTCTGTTTCGCTCTACCTCTCTCTGACACTCTCTGTCTCTCTCTGTCTCTCTCTCATACTCACTCTCTCTGTCTCTCTCTCTGCCTCGTTCTCTCGCTTTGTCTCTCTCTCTGTCTTGTTCTCTCTGTCTCTCTCTCTCGCTCTGTCTCTCTCTCTCTCTTTCGCTCTGTCTCTCTCTCTCTCTCTCTCTCTGTCTCTCTCTGTCTCTCTCTCCCTGTCTCTCTCTATCCCTCTCTCCCACTCTCCTGTCCCTTTCCATCTCTCTCTTTCTCTCTGTCACTCTGTCTGTCTCTCTCTCTTTCTCTGTCTCTGTCACTCTCTCTCTCTCTCTCTGTCCCTCTCTCTGTGTTTCTCTCTCTGCCTCTCTCTGTCTCTCTACCACTCTCTCTCCTGTTTCTTTCCATCTCTCTCTCGCTCTATCTCCTCTCTTTCTCTCTCTCTGTCTCTCTCTCTGATTGCCTTGCTTTGTCTCTCTCTCTATCTGTTTCTATCTCTCTCTCTCTCTCTCTATCTCTGTCTCTCTATCTGTCTCTCTCACTCTCTGTGTTTCTCCCTCTCTCTCTCTCTGTCTCTCTCCCTCTGTGTTTCTCCCTCTCTTTCTCTGACTCTCCCCCTCTCTCTCCATCCGTCTCTCTTCCTATCCCGCTCTCTCTCTATCACTCTCCCTCTCTGTCTCTCCCTCTCTCTTTCTGTGTCTCTGCGTGTCTGTCTCTTGCTCTCCTGTTTCTTTTCATCTCTTGCTATCTCTCTCTTTCTCTCTGTCCCCTCCACTGTCTTTCTGTGTCTCTCTCTCTCTGTCTCTCTCTCTCTCTCTGTCTCTCTCTCTGTCTCTCTCTCTCCATCACTCTCTCTCTATCCCTCTCTCTCTCTCCCTCCCTCTCTCTCTCTCTCTCTGTGTCTCATTCACTCTCTATCTCTCTCGCTGTATCTCTCCCTCAGTCTCTCTCTCTCTGTCTCTCTCTCAGTCTCCCTCTCTATCCCTCACTCTATCCCTCTCTCTCACTCCCTCCCGCTCTCTCTGTCTCTCTCTCTCTTTTTGTGTCTCTGAGTTTCTCTCTGTCTCTCTGTGTCTCTCTCCTGTCTCTTTTCATCTCTTTCTCTCTCTCTGTCTCTCTTTCTCTCTCTCTGTCTCTCTCTCTCTCTGTCTCTCTCTCTCTCTCTGTCCCTCCCTCTGTTCTCCTCTCTCTCTCTCTCTGTCTCTCTCTCACTATTTCTGTATCTCTCTCTCTCTCTCTCCCTATCTCTCTCTATCCCTCTCTCTCTCTGTCTGTCTCTCTCCCCCTCTCTCTGACACTCTCTGCCTCTCTCTCTCTGTCTGCCACACTCACTCTCTCTGCCTCTCTCTCTCTCTCTCTCATTCACTCACTCTGTCTTCCTCTGTCTGTCTCTCTCTGTCTCTCTCTCTCTCTCTGTCTCACTCTCTCTCTCTGACTCTCTCTATCTGTCTCTCACTCTCTGCCTGTGTGTTTCTCTCTCTGACCATCTCTGTCTCTCTCTCTCTCTCTTCCTCTCTGTCTCTCTCTATCTGTCTCTCTCTCCCTGTCTCGGTGCCTCTCCCTCTCTGTCTCTCTCTCTCTGTATGTCTGTCACTTTATCTGTTTTTTTCTCCTTCCCTCTCTCTCTCTGTGTCTCTCTGAAGCTCTCCCAGAACCACAGTGACAATGCACACACCGATCTTCAGTCATCCATTTTACATTTGTTAATGGTCACCATTTTATGTTAACACTGGGAGATTGATGACAGAGACCGACTACTCTCTAATTTAACGTGAGCTGCTTAAAAGAGTATCTGCCCTGGGAGTGTTTGATGGGACAGTGTAGAGGGAGCTTTACTCTGTATCTAACCCCATGTACCTGCCCTGGGAGTGTTTGATGGGACAGTGTAGAGGGAGCTTTACTCTGTATCTAACTCCCTGTACCTGCCCTGGGAGTGTTTGATGGGAGGATATCTTCGCAGGGCAGGAAATGGAGAAGCAAGTTTTGTTGGTTCGAATAAGGTATAAATACGATTGTGTCGCCCCCTCACAGATACACAGGATTGAAGCTGTTTACCATCAATGCCCTGAAAGAATGAAATGATGTGACCAACTTCAAACTCTTCAAACACATGAAGGACCCAGAGACTGGGACTAATACACAAAGCCCCGAGCCCAGGCAGGTAAACCAGGTTTGTTCACAGATCACCCAGACACGTGTCCTGGTGTAAAATGGTCACCACGCATCTCATGTAAAATGGGTGCTCAATTTCACCCAAACTAATCCCACTGTCACGCTCTCTCCCCATAGTCCTGTATCAATCCCCAAACTAATCCCACTGCCCCGCTCTCTCCCCATAGTCCTGTATCAATCTCCAAACTATTCCCACTGCCCCGCTCTCTCCCCATAGTCCTGTATCAATCTCCAAACTAATCCCACTGCCCCGCTCTCTCCCCATAGTCCTGTATCAATCTCCAAACTATTCCCACTGCCCCGCTCTCTCCCCATAGTCCTGTATCAATCCCCAAACTAATCCCACTGTCCCGCTCTCTCCTCATAGTCCTGTATCAATCCCCAAACTAATCCCACTGTCCCGCTCTCTCCACATAGTCCTGTATCAATCCCCAAACTAATCCCACTGTCCCGCTCTCTCCTCATAGTCCTGTATCAATCCCCAAACTAATCCCACTGTCCCGCTCTCTCCCCATAGTCCTGTATCAATCCCCAAACTAATCCCACTGTCCCGCTCTCTCCCCATAGTCCTGTATCAATCCCCAAACTAATCCCACTGTCCCGCTCTCTCCCCATAGTCCTGTATCAATCCCCAAACTAATCCCACTGTCCCGCTCTCTCCCCATAGTCCTGTATCAATCCCCAAACTAATCCCACTGCCCCGCTCTCTCCCCATAGTCCTGTATCAATCCCCAAACTAATCCCACTGTCCCGCTCTCTCCCCATAATCCTGTATCAATCCCCAAACTAATCCCACTGTCCCGCTCTCTCCTCATAGTCCTGTATCAATCCCCAAACTAATCCCGCTACCCCGCTCTCTCCCCATAATCCTGTATCAATCCCCAAACTAATCCCACTGTCCCGCTCTCTCCCCATAGTCCTGTATCAATCCCCAAACTAATCCCACTGCCCCGCTCTCTCCCCATAGTCCTGTATCAATCCCCAAAATTATCCACTGCCCCGCTCTCTCCCCATAGTCCTGTATCAATCCCCAAACTAATCCCACTGCCCCGCTCTCTCCCCATAGTCCTGTATCAATCCCCAAACTAATCCACTGCCCCGCTCTCTCCCCATAGTCCTGTATCAATCCCCAAACTAATCCCACTGCCCCGCTCCCTCCCCATAGTCCTGTATCAATCCCCAAACTAATCCCACTGCCCCGCTATCTCCCCATAGTCCTGTATCAATCCCCAAACTAATCCCACTGCCCCGCTCTCTCCCCATAGTCCTGTATCAATCCCCAAACTCTCTTTGACTCTCTCTGTATCACTCTCTCTCTCCCTATCTCTCTCTATCCCCCTAACTCTCTCTCTCTGACTCTCTCTGTCTCTCTCTCTCTCTCTGTCTCTCTCTTTCTCTGGCTCTCTCTGTCTGTCTCTCCCTCTCTCTCTTTGACTCTCTCTGTATCACTCTCTCTCTCCCTATCTCTCTCTCTCACTCTCTGTGTCTCTCTCTGTCTCTCTCTCTCTCTCTCTCTGACTCTCTCTGTCTCTCTCTCTCTGACTCTTTCCGTCTCTCTCTCTCTCTGACTCTCTCTGTCTCTCTCTCTCTCTCCCTCTGTCTCTCTCTCACTCTCTGTGTCTCTCTCCGTCTCTCTCTCTCTCTCCCTCTCTCTCTCTCTCTCCGTCTCTCTCTCTCTCTGACTCTCTGCGTCTCTCTCTGTCTCGCTCTCTCTCTGACTCTCGCTGTCTCTCTCTATCTCTGACTCTCTCGTGTCTCTCTCACTCTCTTGTCACTCTCTATCTCTCTCTCTCTCCCTCTCTGTCTCTCTCTCTCTCACTCTCTCTCTCTCTCTCTGTGTCTCTCTTTCTATCTCTCTTGTCACTCTCTATCTCTGTCTCTCCCTCTCTGTCTCTCTCTCTCTCACTCTCTCTCTCTCTCTCTGTGTCTCTCTTTCTATCTCTCTTTCTCTGTCTCTCTCTCTCTCACTCTCTCTCTCTCTCTGTCTCTTTCTATCTCTCTTTCTCTGTCTGTCTCTCTCTCTGTCTCTCCCTCTCTGTCGTTGTTTCTCTCTGTCTCTCTCTGACTCTCTCCGTCTCTCTCTCTCTCTGACTCTCTCCGTCTCTCTCGCTCTCTGACTCTCTCTGTCTCGCTCTATCTCTCTCTCTCTCTGACTCTCTCCGTCTCTCTCTGTCTCGCTCTCTCTCTGACTTTCGCTGTCTCTCTCTATCTCTGACTCTCTCTGTCTCTCTCTCACTCTCTTGTCACTCTCTATCTCTCTCTCTCTCCCTCTCTCTCTCTGTCTCTCTTTCTATGTCTCTTTCTCTGTCTCTCTCTCTCTGTCGCTCCCTCTCTGTCTTTGATTCTCTCTGTCTCTCTCTCTCTCTGACTCTCTCTGTCTCTCTCTTTCTCCCTCTCTGTCTCTCTCTCTCTCTGTCTCTCTCTCTCTGTCTCTCTCTTTCTCTGGCTCTGTCTGTCTGTCACTCCCTCTCTCTCTCTGACTCTCTCTGTCTCTCTCTCTGACTCTTTCTGTCTCTCTCTCTCTCTGACTCTCTCTCTGACTCTCTCTCTTTCTCCCTCTCTGTCTCTCTCTCTCTCTCTGTCTCTCTCTCTCTCTCTCTCTCTGTCTCTGTCTCTCTCTGTCTCTCTCTCTCTGTCTCTCTCTCTCTCTGACTCTCTCTGACTCTCTCTTTCTCCCTCTCTGTCTCTCTCTCTCTCTCTCTCTCTCTCTCTGTCTCTCTCTTTGACTCTCTCTGTATCACTCTCTCTCTCCCTATCTCTCTCTATCCCCCTAACTCTCTCTCTCTGACTCTCTCTGTCTCTCTCTCTCTCTCTCTGACTCTCTCTGTCTCTCACTCTCTCTGACTCTCTCCGTCTCTCTCTGTCTCGCTCTCTCTCTGACTCTCGCTGTCTCTCTCTCTCTGACTCTCTCTGTCTCTCTCTCACTCTCTTGTCACTCTCTATCTCTCTCTCTCTCCCTCTCTGTCTCTCTCTCTCTCACTCTCTCTCTGTGTCTCTCTTTCTATGTCTCTTTCTCTGTCTCTCTCTCTCTGTCTCTCCCTCTCTGTCTTTGACTCTCTCTGTCTCTCTCTCTCTGACTCTCTCTGTCTCTCTCTCTGACTCTCTGACTCTCTCTGTCTGCTCTCTCTCTCTATTTCTCTCACTCTCCATCTGATTCTCTCTGTCTCACTCTATCTCTGACTCTCTCTCTGACTCGCTCTTTCTCCCTCTCTGTCTCTCTCTCTCACTATCTCTCTCTCCCTGTCTCTGTCTCTCTCTCTCTCTGTCTCTCCTTCTCTCTCTTTGACTCTCTCTGTCTCTCTCTGACTCTGTCAGACTCTCTCTCTCTTTCGTTGACTCTCTCCATCCATCTCTCTCTCTCTCTCTCTCTCTCTCTCTCTATCCCTCTCTCTGTCTCTCTCGCTCTCTCTCTGACTCTCTCTGACTCTCTCTCTCTGACTCTCTCTCTCTCTGACTCTCTCCCTCTCTGTCGCTCTGTCTCTCTCTGTCTGTATGTCTGTCTCTTTCTCTGTATATCTCCCTCTCTCTCTCTCTCTGTCTCTCTGAAGCTCTCCCTGAACCACAGTGACAATGCACATACCGAACTTCAGTCATCCATTTTATATTTGTTAATGGTCGCCATTTGATGTTAACACTGGGAGATTGATTACAGAGACCGACTACTCTCTAATTTAACATTAGCTGCTTAAAGGTGTACCTGCCCTGGGAGTGTTTGATGGACAGTGTAGAGGGAGCTTTACTCTGTATCTAACCCCCTGTACCTGCTCTGGGAGTGTTTGATGGGACAGTGTAGAGGGAGCTTTACTCTGTATCTAACCCCCTGTACCTGCCCAGGGAGTGTTTGATGGACAGTGTAGAGGGAGCTTTACTCTGTATCTAACCCCCTGTACCTGCCCTGGGAGTGTTTGATGGACAGTGTAGAGGGAGCTTTACTCTGTATCTAACCCCCTGTACCTGCCCTGGGAGTGTTTGATGGGACAGTGTAGAGGGAGCTCTACTCTGTATCTAACTCCCTGTACCTGCCCTGGGAGTGTTTGATGGGACAGTGTCGAGGGAGCTTTACTCTGTATCTAACCCCCTGTACCTGCCCTGGGAGTGTTTGATGGGACAGTGCAGCGAGTGAGAGTGAGAGGGGAACAGACAGAGAGTGAGACTGACAGAGAGACAGGGAGAGTGAACGAGAGAGCGAGAGAGAGGGACTCTGTATCTAACCCCCTGTACCTGCCCAGGGAGTGTTTGATGGGACAGTGTAGAGGGAGCTTTACTCTGTATCTAACCCCCTGTACCTGCCCAGGGAGGTTTAATGGGACAGACTGGAGGCAGATTAAATGCCCAACTCTCTCTGTCCCTCTCACTTTCTCTCTGTCAGTCTCTCTCTCTGTCTGTTCCTCTCTCTCTCTCTCGCTCTCTGTTTCCGGGTCCCTGTCTCTCTCCCTCTCTGTATCTCTGTTCCTCTCTCTCTCGCTCTCTCTTTCAGTCTCCCTGTCTCTCTCCCTCTCTGTATCTCTGTTCCTCTCTCTCTCTCGCTCTCTGTCAGTCTCTCTGTCTCCCTCTCTCCATCTTGCTCCCTCACTCTCTCCCTCGCTCCCAATTTCTATCCATCTATCTCTCTTTCACTTTTTCCTCTGTCTGTGCTGCTGTCCATTTCCGATCTCTCTCTTTCTTTCCCTTTTCTGTAACACGCTCTCTCTATCCCAAATTCTCTCACTGCTTCTTCCTGTCCACCTCTCTTTTTCTCTCTCCCTGTCTCTCATTCCCATTCTGATGTGTCCTTGATTGAAAAGTACCCTGACATATTGCAGCCTGACTGTTTAAACCCACAGCAAGAAATCACATTTCTGGGACATTTTTGATTTGCTAACCATCCAATTGTGGCTTGGAATGTGTGGGTTAAATCTCGTTTCTCCATCTGAAAACTGTGAGTGTTTCAGATTGAGCAGTATATGGGATCAAAGGCTGATTCAGACAATGCTGCTTTGTGGAACGGTGTGATATCTTCACAGGGCAGGACATGGAGAAGTTTTGTTGGTTTGAATAAGGTGTAAATACGATTGTGTCGCCCCCTCACAGATACACAGGATTGAAGCTGTTTACCATCAATGCCCTGAAAGAATGAAATGGTTCAACAAGGTGTGACTGACTTCAAACTCTTCAAACACATGAAGGACCCGGAGACTGGGACCAATACACAAAGCCCCGAGCCCAGGCAGGCAAACCAGGTTTGTTCACAGATCACCCAGACAAGTGTCCTGGTGTAAAATGGTCACCACGCATCTCATGTAAAATGGGTGCTCAATTTCACCCAAACTAATCCCACTGTCCCGCTCTCTCCTCATAGTCCTGTATCAATCCCCAAACTAATCCCACTGCCCCGCTCTCTCCCCATAGTCCTGTATCAATCCCCAAACTAATCCCACTGCCCCGCTCTCTCCCCATAGTCCTGTATCAATCCCCAAACTAATCCCACTGCCCCGCTCTCTCCCCATAGTCCTGTATCAATCCCCAAACTAATCCCACTGCCCCGCTCTCTCCCCATAGTCCTGTATCAATCCCCAAACTAATCCCACTGCCCCGCTCTCTCCCCATAGTCCTGTATCAATCCCCAAACTAATCCCACTGCCCCACTCTCTCTCCACAGTCCTGTATCAATCTCCAAACTAATCCCACTGCCCCGCTCTCTCCCCATAGTCCTGTATCAAACCCCAAACTAATCCCACTGCCCCGCTCTCTCCCCATAGTCCTGTATCAATCCCTAAACTAATCCCACTGCCCCGGTCTCTCCCCATAGTCCTGTATCAATCCCCAAACTAATCCCACTGCCCCACTCTCTCTCCACAGTCCTGTATCAATCTCCAAACTAATCCCACTGCCCCGCTCTCTCCCCATAGTCCTGTATCAATCCCCAAACTAATCCCACTGCCCCAGTCTCTCCCCATAGTCCTGTATCAATCCCTAAACTAATCCCACTGCCCCGGTCTCTCCCCATAGTCCTGTATCAAACCCCAAACTAATCCCACTGCCCCGCTCTCTCCCCATAGTCCTGTATCAAACCCCAAACTAATCCCACTGCCCCGCTCTCTCTCCATAGTCCTGTATCAAACCCCAAACTAATCCCACTGCCCCGCTCTCTCCCCATAGTCCTGTATCAATCCCCAAACTAATCCCACTGCCCCACTCTCTCCCCATAGTCCTGTATCAATCTCCAAACTAATCCCACTGCCCCGCTCTCTCCCCATAGTCCTGTATCAATCCCCAAACTAATCCCACTGCCCCGCTCTCTCCCCATAGCCCTGTATCAATCCCCAAACTAATCCCACTGCCCCGCTCTCTCCCCATAGTCCTGTATCAATCCCCAAACTAATCCCTCTGCCCCGCTCTCTCCCCATAGCCCTGTATCAATCCCCAAACTAATCCCACTGCCCCGCTCTCTCCCCATAGTCCTGTATCAATCTCCAAACTAATCCCACTGCCCCGCTCTCTCCCCATAGTCCTGTATCAATCCCCAAACTAATCCCACTGCCCCGCTCTCTCCCCATAGCCCTGTATCAATCTCGAAACTAATTCCACTGCCCCGCTCTCTCCCCATAGTCCTGTATCAATCCCCAAACTAATCCCACTGCCCCGCTCTCTCCCCATAGTCCTGTATCAAACCCGAAACTAATCCCACTGCCCCGCTCTCTCCCCATAGTCCTGTATCAATCCCCAAACTAATCCCACTGCCTCGCTCTCTCCTCATAGTCCTGTATCAATCCCCAAACTAATCCCACTGCCTCGCTCTCTCCTCATAGTCCTGTATTAATCCCCAAACTAATCCCACTGCCCCGCTCTCTCCCCATAGTCCTGTATCAATCCCCAAACTAATCCCACTGCCCCTCTCTCTCCCCATAGCCCTGTATCAATCTCCAAACTAATCCCACAGCCCCGCTCTCTCCTCATAGCCCTGTATCAATCCCCAAACTAATCCCACTGCCCCGCTCTCTCCCCATAGTCCTGTATCAATCCCCAAACTAATCCCACAGCCCCGCTCTCTCCTCATAGTCCTGTATCAATCCCCGAACTAATCCCACTGCCCCGCTCTCTCCCCATAGTCCTGTATCAATCTCCAAACTAATCCCACTGCCCCGCTCTCTCCCCATAGTCCTGTATCAATCCCCAAACTAATCCCACTGCCCCGCTCTCTCCCCATAGCCCTGTATCAATCTCAAACTAATCCCACTGCCCCGCTCTCTCCCCATAGTCCTGTATCAATCCCCAAACTAATCCCACTGCCCCGCTCTCTCCCCATAGTCCTGTATCAATCCCCAAACTAATCCCACTGCCCCGCTCTCTCCCCATAGTCCTGTATCAATCTCCAAACTTATCCCACTGCCCCGCTCTCTCCCCATAGTCCTGTATCAATCCCCAAACTAATCCCACTGCCCCGCTCTCTCCCCATAGTCCTGTATCAATCCCCAAACTAATCCCACTGCCCCGCTCTCTCCCCATAGTCCTGTATCAATCCCCAAACTAATCCCACTGCCCCGCTCTCTCCCCATAGTCCTGTATCAATCTCCAAACTAATCCCACTGCCCCGCTCTCTCCCCATAGTCCTGTATCAATCTCCAAACTAATTCCACTGTCCCGCTCTCTCCCCAAAATCCTGTATCAATCCCCAAACTAATCACACTGCCCCGCTCTCTCCCCATAGTCCTGTAACAATCCCCAAACTAATCCCACTGCCCCGCTCTCAACCCATAGCCCTGCATCAATCCCCAAACTAATCCCACTGCCCTGCTCTCTCCCCATAGTCCTGTATCAATCCCAAAACTAATCCCACTGTCCCGCTCTCTCCACATAGTCCTGTATCAATCCCCAAACTAATCCCACTGCCCCGCTCTCTCCCCATAGCCCTGTATCAATCTCCAAACTAATCCCACTGCCCCGCTCTCTCCCCATAGTCCTGTATCAATCTCCAAACTAATCCCACTGCCCCGCTCTCTCCCCATAGTCCTGTATCAATCTCCAAACTAATCCCACTGCCCCGCTCTCTCCCCAAAATCCTGTATCAATCCCCAAACTAATCACACTGCCCCGCTCTCTCCCCATAGTCCTGTATCAATCCCCAAACTAATCCCACTGCCCCGCTCTCTCCCCATAGTCCTGTATCAATCTCCAAACTAATCCCATTGCCCCGCTCTCTCCCCATAGTCCTGTATCAATCTCCAAACTAATCCCATTGCCCCGCTCTCTCCCCATAGTCCTGTATCAATCCCCAAACTAATCCCACTGCCCCACTCTCTCCCCATAGTCCTGTATCAATCCCCAAACTAATCCCACTGCCCCGCTCTCTCACCATAATCCTGTATCAATCCCCAAACTAATCCCACTGCCCCGCTCTCTCACCATAATGCTGTATCAATCCCCAAACTAATCCCAATGCCCCGCTCTCTCACCATAGTCCTATATCAATCCCCAAACTAATCCCACTGCCCCGCTCTCTCACCATAATCCTGTATCAATCCCCAAACTAATCCCACTGCCCCTTCTCTCCCCATAGTCCTGTCTCAATCCACAAACTAATCCCACTGCCCCGCTCTCTCCCCATAGTCCTGTATCAATCCCCAAACTAATCCCACTGCCCCGCTCTCTCCCCATAGTCCTGTATCAATCTCCAAACTAATCCTACTGCACCGCTCTCTCCCCATAGTCCTGTATCAATCCCCAAACTAATCCGACTGCCCCGCTCTCTCCCCATAGTCCTGTATCAATCCCCAAACTAATCCCACTGCCCCGCTCTCTCCCCATAGCCCTGTATCAATCCCCAAACTAATCCCACTGCCCCGCTCTCTCCCCATCGTCCTGTATCAATCCCCAAACTAATCCCACTGCCCCGCTCTCTCCCCATAGTCCTGTATCAATCCCCAAACTAATCCCACTGCCCCGCTCTCTCCCCATAGCCCTGTATCAATCCCCAAACTAATCCCACTGCCCCGCTCTCTCCCCATAGTTCTGTATCAATCCCCAAACTAATCACACTGCCCCGCTCTCTCCCCATAGCCCTGTATCAATCCCCAAACTAATCCCACTGCCTCGCTCTCTCCCCATAGTCCTGTATCAATCTCCAAACTAATCCCACTGCCCCGCTCTCTCTCCCCATAGCCCTGTATCAATCCCCAAACTAATCCCACTGCCCCGCTCTCTCCCCATAGTCCTGTATCAATCCCCAAACTAATCCCACTGCCCCGCTCTCTCCCCATTGTCCTGTATCAATCCCCAAACTAATCCCACTGCCCCGCTCTCTCCCCATAGTCCTGTATCAATCCACAAACTAATCCCACTGCCCCGCTCTCTACCCATATCCCTGTATCAATCCCCAAACTAATCCCACTGCCCCGCTCTCTCCCCATAGCCCTGTATCTATCCCCAAACTAATCCCACTGCCCCACTCTCTCCCCATAGTCCTGTATCAATCCCCAAACTAATCCCACTGCCCCGCTCTCTCCCCATAGTCCTGTATCAATCCCCAAACTAATCCCACTGCCCCGCTCTCTCCCCATAGTCCTGTATCAATCCCCGAACTAATCCCACTGCCCCGCTCTCTCCCCATAGCCATGTATCAATCCCCAAACTAATCCCACTGCCCCGCTCTCTCCCCATAGCCCTGTATCAATCCCCAAACTAATCCCACTGCCTCGCTCTCTCCCCATAGTCCTGTATCAATCCCCAAACTAATCCCACTGCCCCGCTCTCTCCCCATAGTCCTGTATCAATCTCCAAACTAATCCCACTGCCCCGCTCTCTCCCCATAGTCCTGTATCAATCCCCAAACTAATCCCACTGCCCCGCTCTCTCCCCTTAGCCCTGTATCAATCCCCAAACTAATCCCACTGCCCCGCTCTCTCCCCATAGTGCTGTATCAATCCCCAAACTAATCCCACTGCCGCACTCTCTCCCCATAGCCCTGTATCAATCTCCAAACTAATCCCACAGCCCCGCTCTCTCCTCATAGTCCTGTATCAATCCCCAAACTAATCCCACTGCCTCGCTATCTCCCCATAGCCCTGTAACAATCCCCAAACTAATCCCACTGCCCCGCTCTCTCCCCATAGTCCTGTAACAATCCCCAAACTAATCCCACTGCCCCGCTCTCTCCCCATCGTCCTGTATCAATCCCCAAACTAATCCCACTGCCCCGCTCTCTCCCCATAGTTCTGTATAAATCCCCAAACTAATCACACTGTCCCGCTATCTCCCCATAGTCCTGTATCAATCTCCAAACTAATCCCACTGCCCCGCTCTCTCCCCATAGTCCTGTTAAATCCCCAAAATAATCCCACTGCCCTGCTCTCTCCTCATAGTCCTGTATCAATCCCCAAACTAATCCCACTGCCCCGCTCTCTCCCCATAGCCCTGTATCAATCCCCAAACTAATCCCACTGCCCCGCTCTCTCCCCATAGTCCTGTAACAATCCCCAAACTAATCCCACTGCTCCGCTCTCTCCCCATAGTCCTGTATCAAACCCCAAACTAATCCCACTGCCCCGCTCTCTCCACATAATCCTGTATCAATCCCCAAACCAATCCCACTGCCCTGCTCTCTCCCCATAGTCCTGTATCAATCTCCAAACTAATCCCACTGCCCCGCTCTCTCCCCATAGTCCTGTATCAATCCCCAAACTAACCCCACTGCCCCGCTCTCTCCCCATAGTCCTGTATCAATCTCCAAACTAATCCCACTGCCCCGCTCTCTCCCCATAGTCCTGTATCAATCCCCAAACTAATCCCACTGCCCCGCTCTCTCCCCATAGTCCTGTATCAATCTCCAAACTAATCCCACTGCCCCGCTCTCTCCCCATAGTCCTGTAACAATCCCCAAACTAATCCCACTGCCCCGCTCTCTCCCCATCGTCCTGTATCAATCCCCAAACTAATCCCACTGCCCCGCTCTCTCCCCATAGTTCTGTATCAATCCCCAAACTAATCACACTGTCCCGCTATCTCCCCATAGTCCTGTATCAATCTCCAAACTAATCCCACTGCCCCGCTCTCTCCCCATAGCCCTGTATCAATCCCCAAACTAATCCCACTGCCTCGCTCTCTCCTCATAGTCCTGTATTAATCCCCAAACTAATCCCACTGCCCCGCTCTCTCCCCATAGTCCTGTATCAATCCCCAAACTAATCCCACTGCCCCTCTCTCTCCCCATAGCCCTGTATCAATCTCCAAACTAATCCCACAGCCCCGCTCTCTCCTCATAGCCCTGTATCAATCCCCAAACTAATCCCACTGCCCCGCTCTCTCCCCATAGTCCTGTATCAATCCCCAAACTAATCCCACAGCCCCGCTCTCTCCTCATAGTCCTGTATCAATCCCCGAACTAATCCCACTGCCCCGCTCTCTCCCCATAGTCCTGTATCAATCTCCAAACTAATCCCACTGCCCCGCTCTCTCCCCATAGTCCTGTATCAATCCCCAAACTAATCCCACTGCCCCGCTCTCTCCCCATAGCCCTGTATCAATCTTAAACTAATCCCACTGCCCCGCTCTCTCCCCATAATCCTGTATCAATCCCCAAACTAATCCCACTGCCCCGCTCTCTCCCCATAGTCCTGTATCAATCCCCAAACTAATCCCACTGCCCCGCTCTCTCCCCATAGTCCTGTATCAATCTCCAAACTTATCCCACTGCCCCGCTCTCTCCCCATAGTCCTGTATCAATCCCCAAACTAATCCCACTGCCCCGCTCTCTCCCCATAGTCCTGTATCAATCCCCAAACTAATCCCACTGCCCCGCTCTCTCCCCATAGTCCTGTATCAATCCCCAAACTAATCCCACTGCCCCGCTCTCTCCCCATAGTCCTGTATCAATCTCCAAACTAATCCCACTGCCCCGCTCTCTCCCCATAGTCCTGTATCAATCTCCAAACTAATTCCACTGTCCCGCTCTCTCCCCAAAATCCTGTATCAATCCCCAAACTAATCACACTGCCCCGCTCTCTCCCCATAGTCCTGTAACAATCCCCAAACTAATCCCACTGCCCCGCTCTCAACCCATAGCCCTGCATCAATCCCCAAACTAATCCCACTGCCCTGCTCTCTCCCCATAGTCCTGTATCAATCCCAAAACTAATCCCACTGTCCCGCTCTCTCCACATAGTCCTGTATCAATCCCCAAACTAATCCCACTGCCCCGCTCTCTCCCCATAGCCCTGTATCAATCTCCAAACTAATCCCACTGCCCCGCTCTCTCCCCATAGTCCTGTATCAATCTCCAAACTAATCCCACTGCCCCGCTCTCTCCCCATAGTCCTGTATCAATCTCCAAACTAATCCCACTGCCCCGCTCTCTCCCCAAAATCCTGTATCAATCCCCAAACTAATCACACTGCCCCGCTCTCTCCCCATAGTCCTGTATCAATCCCCAAACTAATCCCACTGCCCCGCTCTCTCCCCATAGTCCTGTATCAATCTCCAAACTAATCCCATTGCCCCGCTCTCTCCCCATAGTCCTGTATCAATCTCCAAACTAATCCCATTGCCCCGCTCTCTCCCCATAGTCCTGTATCAATCCCCAAACTAATCCCACTGCCCCACTCTCTCCCCATAGTCCTGTATCAATCCCCAAACTAATCCCACTGCCCCGCTCTCTCACCATAATCCTGTATCAATCCCCAAACTAATCCCACTGCCCCGCTCTCTCACCATAATGCTGTATCAATCCCCAAACTAATCCCAATGCCCCGCTCTCTCACCATAGTCCTATATCAATCCCCAAACTAATCCCACTGCCCCGCTCTCTCACCATAATCCTGTATCAATCCCCAAACTAATCCCACTGCCCCTTCTCTCCCCATAGTCCTGTCTCAATCCACAAACTAATCCCACTGCCCCGCTCTCTCCCCATAGTCCTGTATC
>NW_027254420.1:137500-160000 GCF_044704955.1 Pristiophorus japonicus | reverse complement strand
CATCTCTCTCTCTCTCTCTGTCACACTCACTCTCTCTGTCTCTCTCTCTCTCCCTTTCTGTCTTTCTTTCTCTCTCTGACTCTCTCTGTCTCTCTCTCTCTCTCTCCCTTTCTATCTCTCACTCTCTGTGTGTGTCTCGCTCTCTCTCTCTGACCCTCTCTGTCTCTCTGTCTCTCTCTGTCTGTATGTCTATCAATCCCTAAACTAATCCCACTGCCCTGCTCTCTCCCCATAGCCCTGTATCAATCCCTAAACTAATCCCACTGCCCCGCTCTCTCCCCATAGTCCTGTGTCAATCCCCAAACTAATCCCACTGCCCCGCTCTCTCCCCATAGCCCTGTATCAATCCCTAAACTAATCCCACTGCCCCGCTCTCTCCCCATAGTCCTGTGTCAATCCCCAAACTAATCCCACTGCCCCGCTCTCTCCCCATTGTCCTGTATCAATCCCCAAACTAATCCCACTGCCCCCCTCTCTCCCCATAGTCCTGTATCAATCCCCAAACTAATCCCACTGCCCCGCTCTCTCCCCATAGTCCTGTATCAATCCCCAAATTAATCCCACTGCCCCGCTCTCTCCTCATAGTCCTGTATCAATCCCCAAACTAATCCCACTGCCCCGCTCTCTCCCCATAGTCCTGTATCAATCTCCAAACTAATCCCACTGCCCCGCTCTCTCCCCATAGTCCTGTATCAATCCCCAAACTAATCCCACTGCCCCGCTCTCTCCCCATAGCCCTGTATCAATCCCCAAACTAATCCCACTGCCCCGCTCTCTCCCCATAGCCCTGTATCAATCCCCAAACTAATCCCACTGCCCCGCTCTCTCCCCATAGCCGTGTATCAATCCCCAAACTAATCCCACTGCCCCGCTCTCTCCCCATAGCCCTGTATCAATCCCCAAACTAATCCCACTGCCCCGCTCTCTCCCCATAGTCCTGTATCAATCCCCAAACTAATCCCACTGCCCCACTCTCTCCCCATAGCCCTGTATCAATCTCCAAACTAATCCCACTGCCCCGCTCTCTCCCCATAGTCCTGTATCAATCTCCAAACTAATCCCACTGCCCCGCTCTCTCCCCATAGTCCTGTATCAATCCCCAAACTAATCCCACTGCCCCACTCTCTCCCCATAGCCCTGTATCAATCTCCAAACTAATCCCACTGCCCCGCTCTCTCCCCATAGTCCTGTATCAATCCCCAAACTAATCCCACTGCCCCGCTCTCTCCCCATAGTCCTGTATCAATCCCCAAACTAATCCCACTGCCCCGCTCTCTCCCCATAATCCTGTATCAATCCCCAAACTAATCCCACTGCCCTGCTCTCTCCCCATAGTCCTGTATCAATCCCCAAACTAATCCCACTGCCCCGCTCTCTCCCCATACTCCTGTATCAATCCCCAAACTAATCCCACTGCCCCGCTCTCTCCCCATACTCCTGTATCAATCCCAGAATCGATACAGAAAGTGAGACAGACAGAGAGAGAGAGAGACACACACACACACTCTCTCTCTCTCCCTCTCGCTCTCTCTCACTGTCTCTCTCTCTGTCTCTCTCAGTCTCTCTGTTCCTCTCTTTCACTCTGTCCCTCTCTCTGTCTCGCCCTATTTGTGACTCTCTCTCTCTCTCTCTGTCTCTCTCTCTCACTCTGTATCTCTCTTTCTCGCTCTTTCTCTCTCTCTGTCCCTCTCTCTGTTCCTCTCGCTCTCTCTCTCTCCCTCTCTCTTTCCCTCTCTCTGTCCTTCTCCCTATCTCCCTCTCTCTCTCTGTGCCTCTCTCTCTCTCTGTCCTACAATCTCTATCTCTCTGTCTCTCTCTCTCTCTCTCTCTCTTTCCCTGTGTTTCTCTCTCTCTTTCTGTCTCTCTCCCTCTTTCTCCCTATCCCTCTCTCTCTATCCCCCTCTCTCTCTATCCCTCTCTTTCTCTCTCTGTCTCTCTCTCCTGCATTTTTCCATCACTCTCTCTCTCTGTCCCTCTCTCTGTCTCCCTCTCTCTCTATATATATATAACTCATAACTCTCTGTCTCTATCTCTCTCTCTCTATCTCTCTCACTCTCTCATTTTCTCACTCTCTGTCTATCTCTCTCTGTCTCTAACTCTCTGTCTCTCTGTCTCTCTCTCTCTCTTTCTCCGTTTCTTGCTCTCTCTCTCTGTCTCTCTGTCTCTCTCACTCACTCATTTTCTCTCTCTCTGTCTCTCTCTCTCTCTCTCTTTATCTGTTTCTCGTTCTCTCTCTCTCTCTCTCTCTGTCTGTCTCTCTCTCTGTGTCTCTGAGTTTCTCTCTGTCTCTCTCCTGTCTCTTTCCATCTTTCTCTCTCTTGCTCTGTCTCTCTCTCTATATCTCTCTCACTGTCTCTCACTCTCTCTCTCTATCTATCTGTCTCTCTTTCTGTCGTCTCTCTCTCTCTGTCCCTCTCTCCCTATCTCTCTTTATCCCCCTTTCTCTCTGTCTGTTTCACTCTTCCTCTCTCTGACACTCTCTGTCTCTCTCTGTCTCTCAGTCACACTCACTCTCTCTGTCTCTCTCTCTGCCTCGTTCTCTCGCTCTGTCTCTCACTCTGACTTGTTCTCTCTGTCTCTCTCTCGCTCTGTCTTTCTCCTTCTCTCTCTGTCTCTCTCTCTCGCTCTGTCTCTCTCCTTCTCTCTCTCTCTGTCTCATTCCCTCTCTAACTCTCTCTTCCTATCTCTCTCTATCCCTCTCTCCCACTCTCCTGTCTCTTTCCATCTCTCTCTGTCTCTCTATCTGTCTGTCTCTCTCTCTTTCTCTGTCTCTGTCACTCTCTCTCTCTCCCTCTCTCTGTCCCTCTCTCTGTGTTTCTCTCTCTGTCTCTCTCCCTCTCTCTCTCCTGTCTCTTTCCATCTCTCTCTCATTCTATCTCCCTCTCTCTTTCTCTCTTTCTGTCTCTCTCTCTCTGACAGCCTCGCTCTGTCTCTCTCTCTCTCTATCTGTTTATATCTCTCTGTCTCTCGCTCTCTTTCTCTCTCCCTCTATCTCTGTCTCTCTCTCTCTGTTTCTCCCTCTCTCTCTCTCTGTCTCTCTCCCTCTCTCTTCCTATCCCTCTCTCTCTCTATCACTCTCGCTCTCTGTCTCCCTCTCTCTCTCTCCTGTTTCTTTCCATCTCTTGCTCTCTCTTTCTTTCTCTCTGTCCCCCCCATGGTCTCTCTCTCTCTGTCTCTCTATCTCTCTCTGTCTTTCTCTCTGTCTGTCTCTCTCTCTCTCTGTCTCATTCATTCCCTATCTCTCTCTCTCTCTCTTTTTATCTGTTTCTCGCTCTCTCTCTCTCTCTGTCTCTCTCTCTCTCTGTGTCTCTGAGTTTCTCCCTCTCTCTCTCCTGTCTCTTTCCATCTTTCTCTCTCTCGCTCTGTCTCTCTGTCTCTCTCTCTATCTCTCTCTCTCACTGTCTCTCTCACTCTCTCTCTCTATCTATCTGTCTCTCTTTCTGTCGTCTCTCTCTCTCTGTCCCTCTCTCCCTATCTCTCTCTATCCCCCTTTCTCTCTGTCTGTTTCACTCTACCTCTCTCTGACACTCTCTGTCTCTCTCTGTCTCTCAGTCACACTCACTCTCTCTGTCTCTCTCTCTGCCTCGTTCTCTCGCTCTGTCTCTCACTCTGACTTGTTCTCTCTGTCTCTCTCTCGCTCTGTCTTTCTCCTTCTCTCTCTGTCTCTCTCTCTCGCTCTGTCTCTCTCCTTCTCTCTCTCTCTGTCTCATTCCCTCTCTATCTCTCTCTTCCTATCTCTCTCTATCCCTCTCTCCCACTCTCCTGTCTCTTTCCATCTCTCTCTGTCTCTCTATCTGTCTGTCTCTCTCTCTTTTTCTGTCTCTGTCACTCTCTCTCTCTCCCTCTGTCCCTCTCTCTGTGTTTCTCTCTCTGTCTCTCTCCCTCTCTCTCTCCTGTCTCTTTCCATCTCTCTCTCATTCTATCTCCCTCTCTCTTTCTCTCTCTCTGTCTCTCTCTCTCTGACAGCCTCGCTCTGTCTCTCTCTCTCTCTATCTGTTTCTATCTCTCTGTCTCTCGCTCTCTTTCTCTCTCCCTCTATCTCTGTCTCTCTCTCTCTGTTTCTCCCTCTCTCTCTCTCTGTCTCTCTCCCTCTCTCTGTGTTTCTCCCTCTCTTTCTCTGTCTCTCCCCCCTCTCTCAACATCCGTCTCTCTTCCTATCCCTCTCTCTCTCTATCACTCTCGCTCTCTGTCTCCCTCTCTCTCTCTCCTGTTTCTTTCCATCTCTTGCTCTCTCTTTCTTTCTCTCTGTCCCCCCCATGGTCTCTCTCTCTCTGTCTCTCTATCTCTCTCTGTCTCTCTCTCTCTCTGTCCCTCTCTCTCTCTGTGTCTCCGAGTTTCTCTCTGTCTCTCTGTATCTCTCTCCTGTCTCTTTCCATCTCTTTCTCTCTCTCGGTCTCTCTTTCTCTCTCACAGTCTCTCTCTCTCTGTCCCTCCCTCTGTTCCCCGCTCTCTCTCTCTGTCTCTCTCACTATTTCTGTCTCTCTCTCTCTCTAACTCTCCCTATCTCTCTCTATCCCTCTCTCTCTGTCTGTCTCTCTCCCCATCTCTCTGACACTCTCTGCCTCTCTCTCTCTCTCTGTCACACTCACTCTCTCTGTCTCTCTCTCTCTCTCTCTCTGTCTTTCTTTCTCTCACTGATTCTCTCTGTCTCTCTCTCTCTCTCTCCCTTTCTGTCGCTCACTCTGTGTGTGTGTCTCGCTCTCTCTCTCTGACCCTCTCTGTCTCTCTGTCTCTCTCTCTCTGACTCTATCTGTCTCTCTCTCTCTCTCTTCCTCTCTTCCTCTCTGTCTCTCTCTCAGTCTCTCTCTCCCTGTCTAAGTGTCTCTCCCTCTCTGTCTCTCTCTGTATGTCTATCAATCCCCAAACTAATCCCACTGCCCCGCTCTCTCCCCATAGTCCTGTATCAATCCCCAAACTAATCCCACTGCCCCGCTCTCTCCCCATAGTCCTGTATCAATCCCCAAACTAATCCCACTGCCCCGCTCTCTCCCCATAGTCCTGTATCAATCCCCAAACTAATCCCACTGACCCGCTCTCTCCCCATAGTCCTGTATCAATCCCCAAACTAATCCCACTGCCACGCTATCTCCCCATAGTCCTGTATCAATCTCCCAAACTAATCCCACTGCCCTGCTCTCTCCCCATAGTCCTGTATCAATCCTCAAACTAATCCCACTGCCCCGCTCTCTCCCCATAGTCCTGTATCAATCCCCAAACTAATCCCACTGCCCCGCTATCTCCCCATAGTCCTGTATCAATCTCCCAAACTAATCCCACTGACCCACTCTCTCCCCATACTCCTGTATCAATCCCAGAATCGATACAGAAAGTGAGACAGACAGAGAGTGAGAGAGAGAGACACACACACACACTCTCTCTCTCTCCCTCTCGCTCTCTCTCGCTGTCTCTCTCTCTGTCTCTCTCACTCTCTCTGTTCCATTCTTTCACTCTGTCCCTCTCTCTCTGTCTCGCCCTATTTGTGACTCTCTCTCTCTCTCTCTCTGTCTCACTCTCTCACTCTGTATCTCTTTCTCGATCTTTCTCTCTCTCTGTCCCTCTCTCTGTTCCTCTCACTCTCTCTCTCTCTCTCCCTCTCTTTCCCTCTCTCTGTCCTTCTACCTATCTCCCTCTCTCTCTCTGTGCCTCTCTCTCTCTCTGTCCTACAATCTCTATCTCTCTGTCTCTCTCTCTCTCTCTCTCTCTCTTTCCCTGTGTTTCTCTCTCTCTTTCTGTCTCTCTCCCTCTTTCTCCCTATCCCTCTCTCTTTCTATCCCCCTCTCTCTCTATCCCTCTCTTTCTCTCTCTGTCTCTCTCTCCTGCATTTTTCCATCACTCTCTCTCTCTGTCCCTCTCTCTGTCTCCCTCTCTCTCTATATATATATAACTCTCTGTCTCTATCTCTCTCTCTCTATCTCTCTCACTCTCTCATTTTCTCACTCTCTGTCTATCTCTCTCTGTCTCTCTCTCTCTCTTTCTCCGTTTCTTGCTCTCTCTCTCTGTCTCTCTCACTCACTCATTTTCTCTCTCTCTGTCTGTCTCTCTCTGTCTCTATCTCTCTGTCTCTCTCTCTCTCTCTTTATCTGTTTCTCGCTCTCTCTCTCTCTCTCTCTGTCTGTCTCTCTCTCTGTGTCTCTGAGTTTCTCTCTCTGTCTCTCTCCTGTCTCTTTCCATCTTTCTCTCTCTCGCTCTGTCTCTCTCTCTCTATCTCTCACTGTCTCTCTCACTCTCTCTCTCTATCTATCTGTCTCTCTTTCTGTCGTCTCTCTCTCTCTGTCCCTCTCTCCCTATCTCTCTCTATCCCCCTTTCTCTCTGTCTGTTTCATTCTACCTCTCTCTGACACTCTCTGTCTCTCTCTGTCTCTCAGTCGCACTCACTCTCTCTGTCTCTCTCTCTGCCTCGTTCTCTCGCTCTGTCTCTCTCTCTGACTTGTTCTCTCTGTCTCTCTATCTCTCGCTCTGTCTTTCTCCTTCTCTCTCTGTCTCTCTCTCTCGCTCTGTCTCTCTCCTCTCTCTCTCTGTCTCACTCCCTCTCTGTCTCTCTCTTCCTATCTCTCTCTATCCCTCTCTCCCACTCTCCTGTCTCTTTCCATCTCTCTCTTTCTCTCTGTCTCTCTATCTGTCTGTCTCTCTCTCTTTCTCTGTCTCTGTCACTCTCTCTCTCTCCCTCTCTCTCTCCCTCTCTGTGTTTCTCTCTCTGTCTCTCTCCCTCTCTCTTTCCTGTCTCTTTCCATCTCTCTCTCATTCTATCTCCCTCTCTCTTTCTCTCTCTCTGTCTCTCTCTCTCTGACAGCCTCGCTCTGTCTTCTCTCTCTCTATCTGTTTCTATCTCTCTGTCTCTCGCTCTCTTTCTCTCTCTCTCTATCTCTGTCTCTCTATCTGTCTCTCTCTCTCTGTTTCTCCCTCTCTCTCTCTCTGTCTCTCTCCCTCTCTCTGTGTTTCTCCCTCTCTTTCTCTGTCTCTCCCCCTCTCTCAACATCCGTCTCTCTTCCTATCCCTCTCTCTCTCTATCACTCTCGCTCTCTGTCTCTCTCTCTCTCTGTCTCATTCACTCCCTATCTCTCTCTCTCTGATTCTCTGTCTATCTCTCTCTCTGTCTTTCTCTCTATCCCTCTCTCTCTATCCCTCTCTCTCACTCCCTCTCTCTCTCTCTGTCTCTCTCTCTCTGTGTCTCTGAGTTTCTCTCTGTCTCTCTGTATCTCTCTCCTGTCTCTTTTCATCTCTTTCTCTCTCTCGGTCTCTCTTTCTCTCTCACTGTCTCTCTCTCTCTGTCCCTCCCTCTGTTTCCCGCTCTCTCTCTCTGTCTCTCTCACTATTTCTGTCTCTCTCTCTCTCTCACTCTCCCTATCTCTCTCTATCCCTCTCTCTCTGTCTGTCTGTCTCTCTCCCTCTCTCTCTGACACTCTCTGCATCTCTCTCTCTCTCTCTGTCACACTCACTCTCTCTGTCTCTCTCTCTCTCCCTTTCTGTCTTTCTTTCTCTCTCTGACTCTCTCTGTCTCTCTCTCTCTCTCTCCCTTTCTATCTCTCACTCTCTGTGTGTGTCTCGCTCTCTCTCTCTGACCCTCTCTGTCTCTCTGTCTCTCTCTGTCTGTATGTCTATCAATCCCTAAACTAATCCCACTGCCCTGCTCTCTCCCCACAGCCCTGTATCAATCCCTAAACTAATCCCACTGCCCCGCTCTCTCCCCATAGTCCTGTGTCAATCCCCAAACTAATCCCACTGCCCCGCTCTCTCCCCATAGCCCTGTATCAATCCCTAAACTAATCCCACTGCCCCGCTCTCTCCCCATAGTCCTGTGTCAATCCCCAAACTAATCCCACTGCCCCGCTCTCTCCCCATAGTCCTGTATCAATCCCCAAACTAAACCCACTGCCCCGCTCTCTCCCCATAGTCCTGTATCAATCCCCAAACTAATCCCACTGCCCCGCTCTCTCCCCATAGTCCTGTATCAATCCCCAAACTAATCCCACTGTCCCGCTCTCTCCCCATAGTCCTGTATCAATCCCCAAACTAATCCCACTGCCCCGCTCTCTCCCCATAGTCCTGTATCAATCCCCAAACTAATCCCACTGCCCCGCACTCTCCCCATAGTCCTGTAACAATCCCCAAACTGATCCCACTGTCCCGCTCGCTCCCCATAGTCCTGTAACAATCCCCAAACTAATCCCACTGCCCCACTCTCTCCCCATAGTCCTGTATCAATCCCCAAACTAATCCCACTGCCCCGCTCTCTCCCCATAGTCCTGTATCAATCCCCAAACTAATCCCACTGTCCAGCTCTCTCCCCATAGTCCTGTATCAATCCCCAAACTAATCCCACTGCCCCGCTCTCTCCCCATAGTCCTGTATCAATCCCCAAACTAATCCCACTGTCCCGCTCGCTCCCCATAGTCCTGTAACAATCCCCAAACTAATCCCACTGTCCCGCTCGCTCCCCATAGTCCTGTAACAATCCCCAAACTAATCCCACTGTCCCGCTCGCTCCCCATAGTCCTGTAACAATCCCCAAACTAATCCCACTGTCCCGCTCGCTCCCCATAGTCCTGTAACAATCCCCAAACTAATCCCACTGCCCCGCTCTCTCCCCATAGCCCTGTATCAATCTCCAAACTAATCCCACTGCCCCGCTCTCTCCCCATAGTCCTGTAACAATCCCCAAACTAATCCCACTGCCCCGCTCTCTCCCCATAGTCCTGTATCAATCCCCAAACTAATCCCACTGCCCCGCTCTCTCCCCATAGTCCTGTATCAATCCCCAAACTAATGCCACTGCCCCGCGCTCTCCCCATAGTCCTGTATCAATCCCCAAACTAATCCCACTGCCCCGCTCTCTCCCCATATTCCTGTATCAATCCCCAAACTAATCCCACTGCCCCGCTCTCTCCCCATAGCCCTGTATCAATCCCCAAACTAATCCCACTGCCCCGCTCTCTCCCCATAGTCCTGTATCAATCCCCAAACTAATCCCACTGCCCCGCTCTCTCCCCATAGTCCTGTATCAATCCCCAAACTAATCCCACTGCCCCGCTCTCTCCCCATAGTCCTGTATCAATCCCCAAACTAATCCCACTGCCCCGCTCTCTCCCCATAGTCCTGTATCAATCCCCAAACTAATCCCACTGCCCCGCTCTCTCCTCATAGTCCTGTATCAATCCCCAAACTAATCCCACTGCCCCGCTCTCTTCCCATAGTCCTGTATCAATCTCCAAACTAATCCCACTGCCCCACTCTCTCCCCATAGTCCTGTATCAATCCCCAAACTAATCCCACTGCCCCGCTCTCTCCCCATAGTCCTGTATCAATCCCCAAACTAATCCCACTGCTCCGCTCTCTCCCCATTGTCCTGTATCAATCCCCAAACTAATCCCACTGCCCCGCTCTCTCCCCATAGTCCTGTATCAATCTCCAAACGAGCTCTCTCTCTGTCTCTCTCTGTCTCTCTCTCTCTCTCTGTCTCTCTGTCTCACTCTATCGCTCTCTCTGTCTCTCTCTGTCTCTCTCTCTCTCTCTGTCTCTCTGTCTCACTCTATCGCTCTCTCTGTCTCTCTGTCTCTGTCTCCCTCCCTCTGTCTCTAGCTCTCTGTCTGTCTCTTTCTATCTCACGCTCTCTCTCTGTCTCACTCGTTCTGTCTGTCTCTCTCTCTCTCTCTCTCTGTACCTGTCTCTCGCTCCCTCTCTCTCTCTCTGTCACTCTCTTGGTCTTTCTGTCTCTCCCTGTCTGTCTCTGTCTTTTCCCCTCTCGCTCTCTCTCTCTGTCTGTGCTTCTCTCTCTCTCTAACAATCTCTGTCTCTCTCTGACTATCTCCTTCTGTCTCTCTCTCACTGTCTTGCTGTCTCTCTCTCTCTCTCTGTCACCCTCTCTTTCTCTCTCTCTCACTGTGTTTCTCTCTCTCTATCTCTATTTCTGTGTTTCTCTCTCTCTATCTCTATTTCTGTCTCTCCAGCTCTCTGTCTTTCTCTCTCTGTCTCTCATTCTCTGTCTCTCTCTCTCTCTCGCTCTCCCTCTCTCACTCTATCTCTCCCTGTCTTTAACTCTGTCTATCCCACACTATCTATCTCTCTCTCTGTCAATCTCTCTCTCTCTATCAATCCCTGTTTCTCTGTCATTCTCTCCCCCTCTCTGTCACCCTCTCTTTCTGTCTCTTTCTCTCTCTCTGTCTCTCGCTATCTCTGTATCTCTCCCTGACTTTATCTCTGTCTTTCCCTCTCTCGCTATCAATCTCTCTCTATCAATCTCTCTCTCTGTCAATATCTCTCTCTCTATCAATCCCTGTCTCTCTCTGACATTTTCTCTCTATGACTCTCTCTATCTGTCTCTCTCTTTGTCTCTCTCTATCTGTCTCTCTCTCTCTCTCCGTCTCCCTCTCTTTCTGTCTCTCTCTCTCTGTTTCTCCCTCTCTCTCTCTATTCCTGTCTCTCTTGCGCTCTCTCTCTGTCGATCCTATCTCTCCCGTCTTTAACTTGTCCTTCACTCTCTCTCTATCAATCTCTCGCTGTGTCTCTGTCTCTCTCTCTCTGTCTCTCTCACTCTGTATCTCTCTCTCTTACGCTGTCTGTCTCTCTCTCTCTGTCTCTCAAACTCTGTCTCTCTCTCTCTTGCCTGCTCTCTCTCTCTCTCTCTACACATCTCTTTCTGTCTGCCTATCTCCCTCTCTCTTTCTCTCTCTCTCGCTCTCTGTCTCTCTCTCTCCGTCTCTCTCCATATGTTTCTCTGTCTGTCTGCCGATCTCCCTCTCTCTCGCTCTCTGTCTCTCTCTCTGTCTCTCTCTCTCTGTCTCTCTGTCTATCTCTCTCTCTGTCTCTCTCTCTATCCCTCTCTCTCTATCCCTCTCTCTTACTCCCTCTCTCTCTCTCTGTCTCTCTCTCTCTGTGTCTCTGAGTTTCTCTCTGTCTCTCTGTATCTCTCTCCTGTCTCTTTTCATCTCTTTCTCTCTCTCGGTCTCTCTTTCTCTCTCACTGTCTCTCTCTCTCTGTCCCTCCCTCTGTTCCCCACTCTCTCTCTCTGTCTCTCTCACTATTTCTGTCTCTCTCTCTCTCTCACTCTCCCTATCTCTCTCTATCCCTCTCTCTCTGTCAGTCTGTCTCTCTCCCCCTCTCTCTGACACTCTCTGCCTCTCTCTCTCTCTCTCTGTCACACTCACTCTCTCTGTCTCTCTCTCTCTCTCTCCCTTTCTGTCTCTCACTCTCTGTGTGTGTGTCTCGCTCTCTCTCTCTGACCCTCTGTCTCTCTGTCTCTCTCTCTCTGACTCTATCTGTCTCTCTCTCTCTCTTCCTCTCTGTCTCTCTCTCAGTCTCTCTCTCCCTGTCTAAGTGTCTCTCCCTCTCTGTCTCTCTCTGTCTGTATGTCTATCAATCCCTAAACTAATCCCACTGCCCTGCTCTCTCCCCATAGCCCTGTATCAATCCCTAAACTAATCCCACTGCCCCGCCCTCTCCCCATAGCCCTGCATTAATCCCTAAACTTATCCCAATGCCCCGCTCTCTCGCCATAGCCCTGTATCATTCCCCAAAATGATCCCACTGCCCCGCTCTCTCCCCATAGTCCTGTATCAATCCCCAAACTAATCCCACTGCCCCGCTCTCTCCCCATAGTCCTGTATCAATCCCCAAACTAATCCCACTGCCCCACTCTCTCCCCATAGTCCTGTATCAATCCCCAAACTAATCCCACTGCCCCGCTCTCTCCCCATAGTCCTGTATCAATCCCCAAACTAATCCCACTGCCCCGCTCTCTCCCCATAGTCCTGTATCAATCCCCAAACTAATCCCACTGCCCCGCTCTCTCCCCATAGTCCTGTATCAATCCCCAAACTAATCCCACTGTCCTGCTCGCTCCCCATAGTCCTGTAACAATCCCCAAACTAATCCCACTGCCCCGCTCTCTCCCCATAGCCCTGTATCAATCTCCAAACTAATCCCACTGCCCCGCTCTCTCCCCATAGTCCTGTATCAATCCCCAAACTAATCCCACTGCCCCGCTCTCTCCCCATAGTCCTGTATCAATCCCCAAACTAATCCCACTGTCCTGCTCGCTCCCCATAGTCCTGTAACAATCCCCAAACTAATCCCACTGCCCCGCTCTCTCCCCATAGCCCTGTATCAATCTCCAAACTAATCCCACTGCCCCGCTCTCTCCCCATAGTCCTGTATCAATCTCCAAACTAATCCCACTGCCTCGCTCTCTCCCCATAGTCCTGTATCAATCCCCAAACTAATCCCACTGCCCCGCTCTCTCCCCATAGTCCTGTATCAATCCCCAAACTAATGCCACTGCCCCGCGCTCTCCCCATAGTCCTGTATCAATCCCCAAACTAATCCCACTGCCCCGCTCTCTCCCCATATTCCTGTATCAATCCCCAAACTAATCCCACTGCCCCGCTCTCTCCCCATAGCCCTGTATCAATCCCCAAACTAATCCCACTGCCCCGCTCTCTCCCCATAGTCCTGTATCAATCCCCAAACTAATCCCACTGCTCCGCTCTCTCCCCATTGTCCTGTATCAATCTCCAAACGAGCTCTCTCTCTGTCTCTCTCTGTCTCTCTCTCTCTCTCTGTCTCTCTGTCTCACTCTATCGCTCTCTCTGTCTCTCTCTCTCTCTCTGTCTCTCTGTCTCACTCTATCGCTCTCTCTGTCTCTCTGTCTCTGTCTCCCTCCCTCTGTCTCTAGCTCTCTGTCTGTCTCTTTCTATCTCACTCTCTCTCTCTGTCTCACTCGTTCTGTCTGTCTCTCTCTCTCTCTCTCTCTGTACCTGTCTCTCGCTCCCTCTCTCTCTCTCTGTCACTCTCTTGGTCTTTCTGTCTCTCCCTGTCTGTCTCTGTCTTTTCCCCTCTCGCTCTCTCTCTCTGTCTGTGCTTCTCTCTCTCTCTAACAATCTCTGTCTCTCTCTGACTATCTCCTTCTGTCTCTCTCTCACTGTCTTGTTGTCTCTCTCTCTCTCTCTGTCACCCTCTCTTTCTCTCTCTCTCACTGTGTTTCTCTCTCTCTATCTCTATTTCTGTGTTTCTCTCTCTCTATCTCTATTTCTGTCTCTCCAGCTCTCTGTCTTTCTCACTCTGTCTCTCATTCTCTGTCTCTCTCTCTCTCTCGCTCTCCCTCTCTCACTCTATCTCTCCCTGTCTTTAACTCTGTCTATCCCACACTATCTATCTCTCTCTCTGTCAATCTCTCTCTCTCTATCAATCCCTGTTTCTCTGTCATTCTCTCCCCCTCTCTGTCACCCTCTCTTTCTGTCTCTTTCTCTCTCTCTGTCTCTCGCTATCTCTGTATCTCTCCCTGACTTTATCTCTGTCTTTCCCTCTCTCGCTATCAATCTCTCTCTATCAATCTCTCTCTCTGTCAATATCTCTCTCTCTATCAATCCCTGTCTCTCTCTGACATTTTCTCTCTATGTCTCTCTCTATCTGTCTCTCTCTCTCTCTCCGTCTCCCTCTCTTTCTGTCTCTCTCTCTCTGTTTCTCCCTCTCTCTCTCTATTCCTGTCTCTCTTGCGCTCTCTCTCTGTCGATCCTATCTCTCCCGTCTTTAACTTGTCCTTCACTCTCTCTCTATCAATCTCTCGCTGTGTCTCTGTCTCTCTCTCTCTGTCTCTCTCACTCTGTATCTCTCTCTCTTACGCTGTCTGTCTCTCTCTCTCTGTCTCTCAAACTCTGTCTCTCTCTCTCTTGCCTGCTCTCTCTCTCTCTCTCTACACATCTCTTTCTGTCTGCCTATCTCCCTCTCTCTTTCTCTCTCTCTCGCTCTCTGTCTCTCTCTCTCCGTCTCGCTCCATATGTTTCTCTGTCTGTCTGCCGATCTCCCTCTCTCTCGCTCTCTGTCTCTCTCTCTGTCTCTCTCTCTCTGTCTATCTCTCTCTCTGTCTCTCTCTCTATCCCTCTCTCTCTATCCCTCTCTCTTACTCCCTCTCTCTCTCTCTGTCTCTCTCTCTCTGTGTCTCTGAGTTTCTCTCTGTCTCTCTGTATCTCTCTCCTGTCTCTTTTCATCTCTTTCTCTCTCTCGGTCTCTCTTTCTCTCTCACTGTCTCTCTCTCTCTGTCCCTCCCTCTGTTCCCCACTCTCTCTCTCTGTCTCTCTCACTATTTCTGTCTCTCTCTCTCTCTCACTCTCCCTATCTCTCTCTATCCCTCTCTCTCTGTCAGTCTGTCTCTCTCCCCCTCTCTCTGACACTCTCTGCCTCTCTCTCTCTCTCTCTGTCACACTCACTCTCTCTGTCTCTCTCTCTCTCTCTCCCTTTCTGTCTCTCACTCTCTGTGTGTGTGTCTCGCTCTCTCTCTCTGACCCTCTGTCTCTCTGTCTCTCTCTCTCTGACTCTATCTGTCTCTCTCTCTCTCTTCCTCTCTGTCTCTCTCTCAGTCTCTCTCTCCCTGTCTAAGTGTCTCTCCCTCTCTGTCTCTCTCTGTCTGTATGTCTATCAATCCCTAAACTAATCCCACTGCCCTGCTCTCTCCCCATAGCCCTGTATCAATCCCTAAACTAATCCCACTGCCCCGCCCTCTCCCCATAGCCCTGCATTAATCCCTAAACTTATCCCAATGCCCCGCTCTCTCGCCATAGCCCTGTATCATTCCCCAAAATGATCCCACTGCCCCGCTCTCTCCCCATAGTCCTGTATCAATCCCCAAACTAATCCCACTGCCCCGCTCTCTCCCCATAGTCCTGTATCAATCCCCAAACTAATCCCACTGCCCCACTCTCTCCCCATAGTCCTGTATCAATCCCCAAACTAATCCCACTGCCCCGCTCTCTCCCCATAGTCCTGTATCAATCCCCAAACTAATCCCACTGCCCCGCTCTCTCCCCATAGTCCTGTATCAATCTCCAAACTAATCCCACTGCCCCGCTCTCTCCCCATAGTCCTGTATCAATCCCCAAACTAATCCCACTGCCCCGCTCTCTCCCCATAGTCCTGTATCAATCCCCAAAATGATCCCACTGCCCCGCTCTCTCCCCATAGTCCTGTATCAATCCCCAAACTAATCCCACTGCCCCGCTCTCTCCCCATAGTCCTGTATCAATCCCCAAACTAATCCCACTGCCCCGCTCTCTCCCCATAGTCCTGTATCAATCCACAAACTAAACCCACTGCCCCGCTCTCTCCCCCTGTATCAATCCCCAAACTAATCCCACTGCCCCGCTCTCTCCCCATAGTCCTGTATCAATCCCCAAAATGATCCCACTGCCCCGCTCTCTCCCCATAGTCCTGTATCAATCCCCAAACTAATCCCACTGCCCCGCTCTCTCCCCATAGTCCTGTATCAATCCCCAAACTAATCCCACTGCCCCGCTCTCTCCCCATAGTCCTGTATCAATCTCCAAACTAATCCCACTGCCCCGCTCTCTCCCCATAGTCCTGTATCAATCCCCAAACTAATCCCACTGCCCCGCTCTCTCCCCATAGTCCTGTATCAATCCCCAAACTAATCCCACTGCCCCGCTGTCTCCCCATAGTCCTGTATCAATCCCCAAACTAATCCCACTGCCCCGCTCTCTCCCCATAGTCCTGTATCAATCCCCAAACTAATCCCACTGCCCCGGTCTCTCCCCATAGTCCTGTATCAATCTCCAAACTAATCCCACTGCCCCGCTGCCTCCCCATAGTCCTGTATCAATCCCCAAACTAATCCCACTGCCCCGCTCTCTCCCCATAGCCCTGTATCAATCACCAAACTAATCCCACTGCCCCGCTCTCTCCCCATAGTCCTGTATCAATCCCCAAACTAATCCCACTGCCCCGCTCTCTCCCCATAGTCCTGTATCAATCCCCAAACTAATCCCACTGCCCCGCTCTCTCCCCATACTCCTGTATCAATCCCAGAATCGATACAGAAAGTGAGACAGACAGAGAGAGAGAGAGAGAGACACACACACACACTCTCTCTCTCTCCCTCTCGCTCTCTCTCACTGTCTCTCTCTCTGTCTCTCTTACTCTCTCTGTTCCTCTCTTTCACTCTGTCCCTCTCTCTGTCTCGCCCCATTTGTGACTCTCTCTCTCTCTCTCTGTCTCACTCTCTCACTCTGTATCTCTCTTTCTCGCTTTCTCTCTCTCTGTCCCTCTCTCTGTTCCTCTCGCTCTCTCTCTCTCTCTCTCTCTCCCTCTCTCTTTCCCTCTCTCTGTCCTTCTACCTATCTCCCTCTCTCTCTCTGTGCCTCTCGCTCTCTCTGTCCTACAATCTCTATCTCTCTGTCTCTCTCTCTCTCTCTTTCCCTGTGTTTCTCTCTCTCTTTCTGTCTCTCTCCCTCTTTCTCCCTATCCCTCTCTCTCTCTATCACCCTCTCTCTCTATCCCTCTCTTTCTCTCTCTGTCTCTCTCTCCTGCATTTTTCCATCACTCTTTCTCTCTGTCCCTCTCTCTGTCTACCTCTCTCTATATATATATATAACTCTCTGTCTCTATCTCTCTCTCTCTATCTCTCTCACTCTCTCATTTTCTCACTCTCTGTCTATCTCTCTCTGTCTCTAACTCTCTGTCTCTCTGTCTCTCTCTCTCACTTTCTCCGTTTCTTGCTCTCTCTCTCTGTCTCTCTGTTTCTCTCACTCACTCATTTCCTCTCTCTCTCTCTCTCTCTTTATCTGTTTCTCGCTCTCTCTCTCTCTCTCTCTGTCTGTCTCTCTCTCTCTCTCTGTGTCTCTGAGTTTCTCTCTGTCTCTCTCCTGTCTCTTTCCATCTTTCTCTCTCTCGCTCTATCTCTCTGTCTCTCTCTCTATCTCTCTCTCTCACTGTCTCTCTCACTCTCTCTCTCTACCTATCTGTCTCTCTTTCTGTCGTCTCTCTCTCTCTGTCCCTCTCTCCCTATCTCTCTCTATCCCCCTTTCTCTCTGTCTGTTTCACTCTACCTCTCTCTGACACTCTCTGTCTCTCTCTGTCTCTCAGTCACACTCACTCTCTCTGTCTCTCTCTCTGCCTCGTTCTCTCGCTCTGTCTCTCCCTCTGACTTGTTCTCTCTATCTCTCTCTCTCTCGCTCTGTCTTTCTCCTTCTCTCTCTGTCTCTCTCTCTCGCTCTGTCTCTCTCCTTCTCTCTCTCTCTGTCTCACTCCCTCTCTGTCTCTCTCTTCCTATCTCTCTCTATCCCTCTCTCCCACTCTCCTGTCTCTTTCCATCTCTCTCTTTCTCTCTGTCTTTCTATCTGTCTGTCTCTCTCTCTTTCTCTGTCTCTGTCACTCTCTCTCTCTCCCTCTCAATGTCCCTCTCTCTGTGTTTCTCTCTCTGTCTCTCTCCCTCTCTCTCTCCTGTCTCTTTCCATCTCTCTCTCATTCTATCTCCCTCTCTCTTTCTCTCTCTCTGTCTCTCTCTCTCTGACAGCCTCGCTCTGTCTCTCTCTCTCTCTCTATCTGTTTCTATCTCTCTGTCTCTCGCTCTCTTTCTCTCTCTCTCTATCTCTGTCTCTCTATCTGTCTCTCTCTCTCTGTCTCTCCCTCTCTCTGTCTCTCTCCCTCTCTTTCTCTTTCTCTCCCCCCCTCTCAACATCCGTCTCTCTTCCTATCCCTCTCTCTCTCTATCACTCTCGCTCTCTGTCTCCCTCTCTCTCTCTCCTGTTTCGTTCCATCTCTTGCTCTCTTTTTTTCTCTCTGTCCCCCCCACGCTCTCCCTCTCTCTGTCTCTCTCCCTGACACTCTATCTCTCTCTGTCTTTTTCTCCGTCCCTCTCTCTCTGTGTCTCTCTCTCTCTCATTCACTCCCTATCTCTCTCTCTGTCTCTCTCCCGCTCTCCCTCTCTCCCAATTTGTATCGCTTCATCGCTCTCTCTCTCGCTTTCTCTCTCTCTCTGTTTCTCTCCCTCTCTCTCTACCTCTCTCTCTCCCGCTCTCTCTCTATTGTTCTCTCCGTCTCTCTATCTCTCTCCGTCTCTCTCTGTCTCGCTCTCTCTCTCACACTGTATCCCTCCCTCTTTCTCCCTCCCTCTCTCTCTCTCTGTTCCTCCCTCTCTCTCTCAACCTCTGTCTCGCTTTCGCACTCTCTCACACTATCTCTCTCTCTCGCTCTCTCTCTGTCTCTCTATCTCTCTGCCTCTCAATCCCTGTCTCTCTCTCGCGCTCTCACGTTCTGTCTCTCTCTGTCTCTCTCTGTCTCTTTCTCTCTCTGTCTTTCTCTCTCTCTGTTTCTCACTTTCTCTCTTATCTGTCTTTCTCTCTATCTCTCTCGGTCTCATGACCTGTCTCTCTCTCTCTCTCTCTCTCTCTGTCTCTCTCGCTCTGTCTCTGTCTCTCTCTCCCTCTCTATCTCCATCTCTCTCTCTCTCTCTCTCTCTCTCTCTCTCTCTCTCTCTCTCTCTCTCTCTCTCTCTCTCTCTCTCTCTCTCTGTCTCTCCCTGTCTCCCTCAGTCTCTCGGACTCTGTAACAAGAGACTTGGTATAAAATGGTCACCACGCATCTCGTAAAATGGCTGCTCAATCTCACACAAACTAATCCCACTGCCCCGCGCTCTCCCCATAGTCCTGTATCAATCCCCAAACTAATCCCACTGCCCCGCTCTCTCCCCATAGTCCTGTATCAATCCCCAAACTAATCCAACTGCCCCGCTCTCTCCCCATAGTCCTGTATCAATCCCCAAACTAATCCCACTGCCCCGCTCTCTCCCCATAGTCCTGTATCAATCCCCAAACTAATCCCACTGCCCCACTCTCTCCCCATAGTCCTGTATCAATCCCCAAACTAATCCCACTGCCCCGCTCTCTCCCCATAGTCCTGTATCAATCCCCAAACTAATCCCACTGCCCCGCTCTCTACCCCATAGTCCTGTATCAATCCCCAAACTAATCCCACTGCCCCGCTCTCTCCCCATAGTCCTGTATCAATCCCCAAACTAATCCCACTGCCCCGCTCTCTCCCCATAGCCCTGTATCAATCCACAAACTAATCCCACTGCCCCGCTCTCTCCCCATAGTCCTGTGTCAATCCCCAAACTAATCCCACTGCCCCGCTCTCTCCCCATAGTCCTGTATCAATCCCCAAACTAATCCCACTGCCCCGCTCTCTCCCCATAGCCCTGTATCAATCCCCAAACTAATCCCACTGCCCCACTCTCTCCCCATAGTCCTGTATCAATCCCTAAACTAATCCCACTACCCCGCTCTCTCCCCATATTCCTGTATCAATCTCCAAACTAATCCCACTGCCCCGCTCTCTCCCCATAGTCCTGTATCAATCTCCAAACTAATCCCACTGCCCCGCTCTCTCCCCATAGTCCTGTATCAATCCCAAACTAATCCCACTGTCCCGCTCTCTCACCATAGTCCTGTATCAATCCCCAAACTAATCCCACTGCCCCACTCTCTCCCCATAGTCCTGTATCAATCCCCAAACTAATCCCACTGCCCCGCTCTCTCCCCATAGCCCTGTATCAATCCCCAAACTAATCCCACTGCCCCACTCTCTCCCCATAGTCCTGTATCAATCCCTAAACTAATCCCACTACCCCGCTCTCTCCCCATATTCCTGTATCAATCTCCAAACTAATCCCACTGCCCCGCTCTCTCCCCATAGTCCTGTATCAATCTCCAAACTAATCCCACTGCCCCGCTCTCTCCCCATAGTCCTGTATCAATCCCAAACTAATCCCACTGTCCCGCTCTCTCACCATAGTCCTGTATCAATCCCCAAACTAATCCCACTGCCCCACTCTCTCCCCATAGTCCTGTATCAATCCCTAAACTAATCCCACTACCCCGCTCTCTCTCCATATTCCTGTATCAATCTCCAAACTAATCCCACTGCCCCGCTCTCTCCCCATAGTCCTGTATCAATCTCCAAACTAATCCCACTGCCCCGCTCTCTCCCCAGAGTCCTGTATCAATCTCCAAACTAATCCCACTGCCCCGCTCTCTCCCCATAGTCCTGTATCAATCTCCAAACTAATCCCACTGCCCCGCTCTCTCCCCATAGTCCTGTATCAATCCACAAACTAATCCCACTGCCCCGCTCTCTCCGCAGCGCCCTGTATCAATCCCAGAATCTTTGCAGAAAGAGAGACAGAGAGAGAGAGAGAGACACACACATACACACTCTCTATCTCTCTCCCTCTCGCTCTCTCTCACTCTCTCTCTCTCTGTTCCTCTCTTTCACTCTGTCCCTCTCTCTGTCTCGCCCTCTTTCTGTCGCTCTCTCTCACTGTCTCTCTCTCATTCTGTATCTCTCTCTCTCTCTTTTTCTCTCTCTCTGTCCCTCTCTCTGTTTCTCTCGCTCTCTCTCTCCCTCTCTTTCCCTCTCTCTGTCCTTCTCCCTATCTCCCTCTCTCTCTCTTGCTCTCTGTCTGTGCCTCTCTCTCTCTCTGTCCTGCTCTCTCTATCTCTCTCTCTCTCTCTCTCTCTCTTTCCCTGTGTTTCTCTCTCTTTGTCTGTCTCTCTCCCTCTTTTTCCCTATCCCTCTCTCTCCATCCCCCTCTCTCTCTATCCCTCTCTGTCTCTTTCTGCCTCTCTCTCCTGCATTTTTCAATCTCTCTTTAGTTCCTCTCTCTGTCTCCCTCTCTCTCTTTAGATATATAACTCTCTCTCTCTGTCTATCTCACTCTCTCATTTTCTCTCTCTCTGTCTGTCTCTCTCTGTCTCTCTCTCTAGGTCTCTCTCACTCTCTCTCTCACTGTCTCTCTCACTCTCTCTCTCTCTGTCTCTCTCTCTCTGTCCCTCTCTCCCTATCACTCTCTATCCCCCTTTCTCTCTGTCTGTTTCGCTCTACCTCTCTCTGACACTCTCTGTCTCTCTCTGTCTCTCTCTCATACTCACTCTCTCTGTCTCTCTCTCTGCCTCGTTCTCTCGCTTTGTCTCTCTCTCTGTCTTGTTCTCTCTGTCTCTCTCTCTCGCTCTGTCTCTCTCTCTCTCTTTCGCTCTGTCTCTCTCTCTCTCTCTCTCTCTGTCTCTCTCTGTCTCTCTCTCCCTGTCTCTCTCTATCCCTCTCTCCCACTCTCCTGTCCCTTTCCATCTCTCTCTTTCTCTCTGTCACTCTGTCTGTCTCTCTCTCTTTCTCTGTCTCTGTCACTCTCTCTCTCTCTCTCTGTCCCTCTCTCTGTGTTTCTCTCTCTGCCTCTCTCTGTCTCTCTACCACTCTCTCTCCTGTTTCTTTCCATCTCTCTCTCGCTCTATCTCCTCTCTTTCTCTCTCTCTGTCTCTCTCTCTGATTGCCTTGCTTTGTCTCTCTCTCTATCTGTTTCTATCTCTCTCTCTCTCTCTCTATCTCTGTCTCTCTATCTGTCTCTCTCACTCTCTGTGTTTCTCCCTCTCTCTCTCTCTGTCTCTCTCCCTCTGTGTTTCTCCCTCTCTTTCTCTGACTCTCCCCCTCTCTCTCCATCCGTCTCTCTTCCTATCCCGCTCTCTCTCTATCACTCTCCCTCTCTGTCTCTCCCTCTCTCTTTCTGTGTCTCTGCGTGTCTGTCTCTTGCTCTCCTGTTTCTTTTCATCTCTTGCTATCTCTCTCTTTCTCTCTGTCCCCTCCACTGTCTTTCTGTGTCTCTCTCTCTCTGTCTCTCTCTCTCTCTCTGTCTCTCTCTCTGTCTCTCTCTCTCCATCACTCTCTCTCTATCCCTCTCTCTCTCTCCCTCCCTCTCTCTCTCTCTCTCTGTGTCTCATTCACTCTCTATCTCTCTCGCTGTATCTCTCCCTCAGTCTCTCTCTCTCTGTCTCTCTCTCAGTCTCCCTCTCTATCCCTCACTCTATCCCTCTCTCTCACTCCCTCCCGCTCTCTCTGTCTCTCTCTCTCTTTTTGTGTCTCTGAGTTTCTCTCTGTCTCTCTGTGTCTCTCTCCTGTCTCTTTTCATCTCTTTCTCTCTCTCTGTCTCTCTTTCTCTCTCTCTGTCTCTCTCTCTCTCTGTCTCTCTCTCTCTCTCTGTCCCTCCCTCTGTTCTCCTCTCTCTCTCTCTCTGTCTCTCTCTCACTATTTCTGTATCTCTCTCTCTCTCTCTCCCTATCTCTCTCTATCCCTCTCTCTCTCTGTCTGTCTCTCTCCCCCTCTCTCTGACACTCTCTGCCTCTCTCTCTCTGTCTGCCACACTCACTCTCTCTGCCTCTCTCTCTCTCTCTCTCATTCACTCACTCTGTCTTCCTCTGTCTGTCTCTCTCTGTCTCTCTCTCTCTCTCTGTCTCACTCTCTCTCTCTGACTCTCTCTATCTGTCTCTCACTCTCTGCCTGTGTGTTTCTCTCTCTGACCATCTCTGTCTCTCTCTCTCTCTCTTCCTCTCTGTCTCTCTCTATCTGTCTCTCTCTCCCTGTCTCGGTGCCTCTCCCTCTCTGTCTCTCTCTCTCTGTATGTCTGTCACTTTATCTGTTTTTTTCTCCTTCCCTCTCTCTCTCTGTGTCTCTCTGAAGCTCTCCCAGAACCACAGTGACAATGCACACACCGATCTTCAGTCATCCATTTTACATTTGTTAATGGTCACCATTTTATGTTAACACTGGGAGATTGATGACAGAGACCGACTACTCTCTAATTTAACGTGAGCTGCTTAAAAGAGTATCTGCCCTGGGAGTGTTTGATGGGACAGTGTAGAGGGAGCTTTACTCTGTATCTAACCCCATGTA
>NW_027254420.1:107500-132500 GCF_044704955.1 Pristiophorus japonicus | reverse complement strand
TCTCTCTATCCCAAATTCTCTCACTGCTTCTTCCTGTCCACCTCTCTTTTTCTCTCTCCCTGTCTCTCATTCCCATTCTGATGTGTCCTTGATTGAAAAGTACCCTGACATATTGCAGCCTGACTGTTTAAACCCACAGCAAGAAATCACATTTCTGGGACATTTTTGATTTGCTAACCATCCAATTGTGGCTTGGAATGTGTGGGTTAAATCTCGTTTCTCCATCTGAAAACTGTGAGTGTTTCAGATTGAGCAGTATATGGGATCAAAGGCTGATTCAGACAATGCTGCTTTGTGGAACGGTGTGATATCTTCACAGGGCAGGACATGGAGAAGTTTTGTTGGTTTGAATAAGGTGTAAATACGATTGTGTCGCCCCCTCACAGATACACAGGATTGAAGCTGTTTACCATCAATGCCCTGAAAGAATGAAATGGTTCAACAAGGTGTGACTGACTTCAAACTCTTCAAACACATGAAGGACCCGGAGACTGGGACCAATACACAAAGCCCCGAGCCCAGGCAGGCAAACCAGGTTTGTTCACAGATCACCCAGACAAGTGTCCTGGTGTAAAATGGTCACCACGCATCTCATGTAAAATGGGTGCTCAATTTCACCCAAACTAATCCCACTGTCCCGCTCTCTCCTCATAGTCCTGTATCAATCCCCAAACTAATCCCACTGCCCCGCTCTCTCCCCATAGTCCTGTATCAATCCCCAAACTAATCCCACTGCCCCGCTCTCTCCCCATAGTCCTGTATCAATCCCCAAACTAATCCCACTGCCCCGCTCTCTCCCCATAGTCCTGTATCAATCCCCAAACTAATCCCACTGCCCCGCTCTCTCCCCATAGTCCTGTATCAATCCCCAAACTAATCCCACTGCCCCGCTCTCTCCCCATAGTCCTGTATCAATCCCCAAACTAATCCCACTGCCCCACTCTCTCTCCACAGTCCTGTATCAATCTCCAAACTAATCCCACTGCCCCGCTCTCTCCCCATAGTCCTGTATCAAACCCCAAACTAATCCCACTGCCCCGCTCTCTCCCCATAGTCCTGTATCAATCCCTAAACTAATCCCACTGCCCCGGTCTCTCCCCATAGTCCTGTATCAATCCCCAAACTAATCCCACTGCCCCACTCTCTCTCCACAGTCCTGTATCAATCTCCAAACTAATCCCACTGCCCCGCTCTCTCCCCATAGTCCTGTATCAATCCCCAAACTAATCCCACTGCCCCAGTCTCTCCCCATAGTCCTGTATCAATCCCTAAACTAATCCCACTGCCCCGGTCTCTCCCCATAGTCCTGTATCAAACCCCAAACTAATCCCACTGCCCCGCTCTCTCCCCATAGTCCTGTATCAAACCCCAAACTAATCCCACTGCCCCGCTCTCTCTCCATAGTCCTGTATCAAACCCCAAACTAATCCCACTGCCCCGCTCTCTCCCCATAGTCCTGTATCAATCCCCAAACTAATCCCACTGCCCCACTCTCTCCCCATAGTCCTGTATCAATCTCCAAACTAATCCCACTGCCCCGCTCTCTCCCCATAGTCCTGTATCAATCCCCAAACTAATCCCACTGCCCCGCTCTCTCCCCATAGCCCTGTATCAATCCCCAAACTAATCCCACTGCCCCGCTCTCTCCCCATAGTCCTGTATCAATCCCCAAACTAATCCCTCTGCCCCGCTCTCTCCCCATAGCCCTGTATCAATCCCCAAACTAATCCCACTGCCCCGCTCTCTCCCCATAGTCCTGTATCAATCTCCAAACTAATCCCACTGCCCCGCTCTCTCCCCATAGTCCTGTATCAATCCCCAAACTAATCCCACTGCCCCGCTCTCTCCCCATAGCCCTGTATCAATCTCGAAACTAATTCCACTGCCCCGCTCTCTCCCCATAGTCCTGTATCAATCCCCAAACTAATCCCACTGCCCCGCTCTCTCCCCATAGTCCTGTATCAAACCCGAAACTAATCCCACTGCCCCGCTCTCTCCCCATAGTCCTGTATCAATCCCCAAACTAATCCCACTGCCTCGCTCTCTCCTCATAGTCCTGTATCAATCCCCAAACTAATCCCACTGCCTCGCTCTCTCCTCATAGTCCTGTATTAATCCCCAAACTAATCCCACTGCCCCGCTCTCTCCCCATAGTCCTGTATCAATCCCCAAACTAATCCCACTGCCCCTCTCTCTCCCCATAGCCCTGTATCAATCTCCAAACTAATCCCACAGCCCCGCTCTCTCCTCATAGCCCTGTATCAATCCCCAAACTAATCCCACTGCCCCGCTCTCTCCCCATAGTCCTGTATCAATCCCCAAACTAATCCCACAGCCCCGCTCTCTCCTCATAGTCCTGTATCAATCCCCGAACTAATCCCACTGCCCCGCTCTCTCCCCATAGTCCTGTATCAATCTCCAAACTAATCCCACTGCCCCGCTCTCTCCCCATAGTCCTGTATCAATCCCCAAACTAATCCCACTGCCCCGCTCTCTCCCCATAGCCCTGTATCAATCTCAAACTAATCCCACTGCCCCGCTCTCTCCCCATAGTCCTGTATCAATCCCCAAACTAATCCCACTGCCCCGCTCTCTCCCCATAGTCCTGTATCAATCCCCAAACTAATCCCACTGCCCCGCTCTCTCCCCATAGTCCTGTATCAATCTCCAAACTTATCCCACTGCCCCGCTCTCTCCCCATAGTCCTGTATCAATCCCCAAACTAATCCCACTGCCCCGCTCTCTCCCCATAGTCCTGTATCAATCCCCAAACTAATCCCACTGCCCCGCTCTCTCCCCATAGTCCTGTATCAATCCCCAAACTAATCCCACTGCCCCGCTCTCTCCCCATAGTCCTGTATCAATCTCCAAACTAATCCCACTGCCCCGCTCTCTCCCCATAGTCCTGTATCAATCTCCAAACTAATTCCACTGTCCCGCTCTCTCCCCAAAATCCTGTATCAATCCCCAAACTAATCACACTGCCCCGCTCTCTCCCCATAGTCCTGTAACAATCCCCAAACTAATCCCACTGCCCCGCTCTCAACCCATAGCCCTGCATCAATCCCCAAACTAATCCCACTGCCCTGCTCTCTCCCCATAGTCCTGTATCAATCCCAAAACTAATCCCACTGTCCCGCTCTCTCCACATAGTCCTGTATCAATCCCCAAACTAATCCCACTGCCCCGCTCTCTCCCCATAGCCCTGTATCAATCTCCAAACTAATCCCACTGCCCCGCTCTCTCCCCATAGTCCTGTATCAATCTCCAAACTAATCCCACTGCCCCGCTCTCTCCCCATAGTCCTGTATCAATCTCCAAACTAATCCCACTGCCCCGCTCTCTCCCCAAAATCCTGTATCAATCCCCAAACTAATCACACTGCCCCGCTCTCTCCCCATAGTCCTGTATCAATCCCCAAACTAATCCCACTGCCCCGCTCTCTCCCCATAGTCCTGTATCAATCTCCAAACTAATCCCATTGCCCCGCTCTCTCCCCATAGTCCTGTATCAATCTCCAAACTAATCCCATTGCCCCGCTCTCTCCCCATAGTCCTGTATCAATCCCCAAACTAATCCCACTGCCCCACTCTCTCCCCATAGTCCTGTATCAATCCCCAAACTAATCCCACTGCCCCGCTCTCTCACCATAATCCTGTATCAATCCCCAAACTAATCCCACTGCCCCGCTCTCTCACCATAATGCTGTATCAATCCCCAAACTAATCCCAATGCCCCGCTCTCTCACCATAGTCCTATATCAATCCCCAAACTAATCCCACTGCCCCGCTCTCTCACCATAATCCTGTATCAATCCCCAAACTAATCCCACTGCCCCTTCTCTCCCCATAGTCCTGTCTCAATCCACAAACTAATCCCACTGCCCCGCTCTCTCCCCATAGTCCTGTATCAATCCCCAAACTAATCCCACTGCCCCGCTCTCTCCCCATAGTCCTGTATCAATCTCCAAACTAATCCTACTGCACCGCTCTCTCCCCATAGTCCTGTATCAATCCCCAAACTAATCCGACTGCCCCGCTCTCTCCCCATAGTCCTGTATCAATCCCCAAACTAATCCCACTGCCCCGCTCTCTCCCCATAGCCCTGTATCAATCCCCAAACTAATCCCACTGCCCCGCTCTCTCCCCATCGTCCTGTATCAATCCCCAAACTAATCCCACTGCCTCGCTCTCTCCCCATAGTCCTGTATCAATCTCCAAACTAATCCCACTGCCCCGCTCTCTCTCCCCATAGCCCTGTATCAATCCCCAAACTAATCCCACTGCCCCGCTCTCTCCCCATAGTCCTGTATCAATCCCCAAACTAATCCCACTGCCCCGCTCTCTCCCCATTGTCCTGTATCAATCCCCAAACTAATCCCACTGCCCCGCTCTCTCCCCATAGTCCTGTATCAATCCACAAACTAATCCCACTGCCCCGCTCTCTACCCATATCCCTGTATCAATCCCCAAACTAATCCCACTGCCCCGCTCTCTCCCCATAGCCCTGTATCAATCCCCAAACTTATCCCACTGCCCCGCTCTCTCCCCATAGCCCTGTATCTATCCCCAAACTAATCCCACTGCCCCACTCTCTCCCCATAGTCCTGTATCAATCCCCAAACTAATCCCACTGCCCCGCTCTCTCCCCATAGTCCTGTATCAATCCCCAAACTAATCCCACTGCCCCGCTCTCTCCCCATAGTCCTGTATCAATCCCCGAACTAATCCCACTGCCCCGCTCTCTCCCCATAGCCATGTATCAATCCCCAAACTAATCCCACTGCCCCGCTCTCTCCCCATAGCCCTGTATCAATCCCCAAACTAATCCCACTGCCTCGCTCTCTCCCCATAGTCCTGTATCAATCCCCAAACTAATCCCACTGCCCCGCTCTCTCCCCATAGTCCTGTATCAATCTCCAAACTAATCCCACTGCCCCGCTCTCTCCCCATAGTCCTGTATCAATCCCCAAACTAATCCCACTGCCCCGCTCTCTCCCCTTAGCCCTGTATCAATCCCCAAACTAATCCCACTGCCCCGCTCTCTCCCCATAGTGCTGTATCAATCCCCAAACTAATCCCACTGCCGCACTCTCTCCCCATAGCCCTGTATCAATCTCCAAACTAATCCCACAGCCCCGCTCTCTCCTCATAGTCCTGTATCAATCCCCAAACTAATCCCACTGCCTCGCTATCTCCCCATAGCCCTGTAACAATCCCCAAACTAATCCCACTGCCCCGCTCTCTCCCCATAGTCCTGTAACAATCCCCAAACTAATCCCACTGCCCCGCTCTCTCCCCATCGTCCTGTATCAATCCCCAAACTAATCCCACTGCCCCGCTCTCTCCCCATAGTTCTGTATAAATCCCCAAACTAATCACACTGTCCCGCTATCTCCCCATAGTCCTGTATCAATCTCCAAACTAATCCCACTGCCCCGCTCTCTCCCCATAGTCCTGTTAAATCCCCAAAATAATCCCACTGCCCTGCTCTCTCCTCATAGTCCTGTATCAATCCCCAAACTAATCCCACTGCCCCGCTCTCTCCCCATAGCCCTGTATCAATCCCCAAACTAATCCCACTGCCCCGCTCTCTCCCCATAGTCCTGTAACAATCCCCAAACTAATCCCACTGCTCCGCTCTCTCCCCATAGTCCTGTATCAAACCCCAAACTAATCCCACTGCCCCGCTCTCTCCACATAATCCTGTATCAATCCCCAAACCAATCCCACTGCCCTGCTCTCTCCCCATAGTCCTGTATCAATCTCCAAACTAATCCCACTGCCCCGCTCTCTCCCCATAGTCCTGTATCAATCCCCAAACTAACCCCACTGCCCCGCTCTCTCCCCATAGTCCTGTATCAATCTCCAAACTAATCCCACTGCCCCGCTCTCTCCCCATAGTCCTGTATCAATCCCCAAACTAATCCCACTGCCCCGCTCTCTCCCCATAGTCCTGTATCAATCTCCAAACTAATCCCACTGCCCCGCTCTCTCCCCATAGTCCTGTAACAATCCCCAAACTAATCCCACTGCCCCGCTCTCTCCCCATCGTCCTGTATCAATCCCCAAACTAATCCCACTGCCCCGCTCTCTCCCCATAGTTCTGTATCAATCCCCAAACTAATCACACTGTCCCGCTATCTCCCCATAGTCCTGTATCAATCTCCAAACTAATCCCACTGCCCCGCTCTCTCCCCATAGCCCTGTATCAATCCCCAAACTAATCCCACTGCCTCGCTCTCTCCTCATAGTCCTGTATTAATCCCCAAACTAATCCCACTGCCCCGCTCTCTCCCCATAGTCCTGTATCAATCCCCAAACTAATCCCACTGCCCCTCTCTCTCCCCATAGCCCTGTATCAATCTCCAAACTAATCCCACAGCCCCGCTCTCTCCTCATAGCCCTGTATCAATCCCCAAACTAATCCCACTGCCCCGCTCTCTCCCCATAGTCCTGTATCAATCCCCAAACTAATCCCACAGCCCCGCTCTCTCCTCATAGTCCTGTATCAATCCCCGAACTAATCCCACTGCCCCGCTCTCTCCCCATAGTCCTGTATCAATCTCCAAACTAATCCCACTGCCCCGCTCTCTCCCCATAGTCCTGTATCAATCCCCAAACTAATCCCACTGCCCCGCTCTCTCCCCATAGCCCTGTATCAATCTTAAACTAATCCCACTGCCCCGCTCTCTCCCCATAATCCTGTATCAATCCCCAAACTAATCCCACTGCCCCGCTCTCTCCCCATAGTCCTGTATCAATCCCCAAACTAATCCCACTGCCCCGCTCTCTCCCCATAGTCCTGTATCAATCTCCAAACTTATCCCACTGCCCCGCTCTCTCCCCATAGTCCTGTATCAATCCCCAAACTAATCCCACTGCCCCGCTCTCTCCCCATAGTCCTGTATCAATCCCCAAACTAATCCCACTGCCCCGCTCTCTCCCCATAGTCCTGTATCAATCCCCAAACTAATCCCACTGCCCCGCTCTCTCCCCATAGTCCTGTATCAATCTCCAAACTAATCCCACTGCCCCGCTCTCTCCCCATAGTCCTGTATCAATCTCCAAACTAATTCCACTGTCCCGCTCTCTCCCCAAAATCCTGTATCAATCCCCAAACTAATCACACTGCCCCGCTCTCTCCCCATAGTCCTGTAACAATCCCCAAACTAATCCCACTGCCCCGCTCTCAACCCATAGCCCTGCATCAATCCCCAAACTAATCCCACTGCCCTGCTCTCTCCCCATAGTCCTGTATCAATCCCAAAACTAATCCCACTGTCCCGCTCTCTCCACATAGTCCTGTATCAATCCCCAAACTAATCCCACTGCCCCGCTCTCTCCCCATAGCCCTGTATCAATCTCCAAACTAATCCCACTGCCCCGCTCTCTCCCCATAGTCCTGTATCAATCTCCAAACTAATCCCACTGCCCCGCTCTCTCCCCATAGTCCTGTATCAATCTCCAAACTAATCCCACTGCCCCGCTCTCTCCCCAAAATCCTGTATCAATCCCCAAACTAATCACACTGCCCCGCTCTCTCCCCATAGTCCTGTATCAATCCCCAAACTAATCCCACTGCCCCGCTCTCTCCCCATAGTCCTGTATCAATCTCCAAACTAATCCCATTGCCCCGCTCTCTCCCCATAGTCCTGTATCAATCTCCAAACTAATCCCATTGCCCCGCTCTCTCCCCATAGTCCTGTATCAATCCCCAAACTAATCCCACTGCCCCACTCTCTCCCCATAGTCCTGTATCAATCCCCAAACTAATCCCACTGCCCCGCTCTCTCACCATAATCCTGTATCAATCCCCAAACTAATCCCACTGCCCCGCTCTCTCACCATAATGCTGTATCAATCCCCAAACTAATCCCAATGCCCCGCTCTCTCACCATAGTCCTATATCAATCCCCAAACTAATCCCACTGCCCCGCTCTCTCACCATAATCCTGTATCAATCCCCAAACTAATCCCACTGCCCCTTCTCTCCCCATAGTCCTGTCTCAATCCACAAACTAATCCCACTGCCCCGCTCTCTCCCCATAGTCCTGTATCAATCCCCAAACTAATCCCACTGCCCCGCTCTCTCCCCATAGTCCTGTATCAATCTCCAAACTAATCCTACTGCACCGCTCTCTCCCCATAGTCCTGTATCAATCCCCAAACTAATCCGACTGCCCCGCTCTCTCCCCATAGTCCTGTATCAATCCCCAAACTAATCCCACTGCCCCGCTCTCTCCCCATAGCCCTGTATCAATCCCCAAACTAATCCCACTGCCCCGCTCTCTCCCCATCGTCCTGTATCAATCCCCAAACTAATCCCACTGCCCCGCTCTCTCCCCATAGTCCTGTATCAATCCCCAAACTAATCCCACTGCCCCGCTCTCTCCCCATAGCCCTGTATCAATCCCCAAACTAATCCCACTGCCCCGCTCTCTCCCCATAGTTCTGTATCAATCCCCAAACTAATCACACTGCCCCGCTCTCTCCCCATAGCCCTGTATCAATCCCCAAACTAATCCCACTGCCTCGCTCTCTCCCCATAGTCCTGTATCAATCTCCAAACTAATCCCACTGCCCCGCTCTCTCTCCCCATAGCCCTGTATCAATCTCGAAACGAATCCCACTGCCCCGCTCTCTCCCCATAGCCCTGTATCAATCCCCAAACTAATCCCACTGCCCCGCTCTCTCCCCATAGTCCTGTATCAATCCCCAAACTAATCCCACTGCCCCGCTCTCTCCCCATAGTCCTGTATCAATCCCCAAACTAATCCCACTGCCCCGCTCTCTCCCCATTGTCCTGTATCAATCCCCAAACTAATCCCACTGCCCCGCTCTCTCCCCATAGTCCTGTATCAATCCACAAACTAATCCCACTGCCCCGCTCTCTACCCATATCCCTGTATCAATCCCCAAACTAATCCCACTGCCCCGCTCTCTCCCCATAGCCCTGTATCAATCCCCAAACTTATCCCACTGCCCCGCTCTCTCCCCATAGCCCTGTATCTATCCCCAAACTAATCCCACTGCCCCACTCTCTCCCCATAGTCCTGTATCAATCCCCAAACTAATCCCACTGCCCCGCTCTCTCCCCATAGTCCTGTATCAATCCCCAAACTAATCCCACTGCCCCGCTCTCTCCCCATAGTCCTGTATCAATCCCCGAACTAATCCCACTGCCCCGCTCTCTCCCCATAGCCATGTATCAATCCCCAAACTAATCCCACTGCCCCGCTCTCTCCCCATAGCCCTGTATCAATCCCCAAACTAATCCCACTGCCTCGCTCTCTCCCCATAGTCCTGTATCAATCCCCAAACTAATCCCACTGCCCCGCTCTCTCCCCATAGTCCTGTATCAATCTCCAAACTAATCCCACTGCCCCGCTCTCTCCCCATAGTCCTGTATCAATCCCCAAACTAATCCCACTGCCCCGCTCTCTCCCCTTAGCCCTGTATCAATCCCCAAACTAATCCCACTGCCCCGCTCTCTCCCCATAGTGCTGTATCAATCCCCAAACTAATCCCACTGCCGCACTCTCTCCCCATAGCCCTGTATCAATCTCCAAACTAATCCCACAGCCCCGCTCTCTCCTCATAGTCCTGTATCAATCCCCAAACTAATCCCACTGCCTCGCTATCTCCCCATAGCCCTGTAACAATCCCCAAACTAATCCCACTGCCCCGCTCTCTCCCCATAGTCCTGTAACAATCCCCAAACTAATCCCACTGCCCCGCTCTCTCCCCATCGTCCTGTATCAATCCCCAAACTAATCCCACTGCCCCGCTCTCTCCCCATAGTTCTGTATAAATCCCCAAACTAATCACACTGTCCCGCTATCTCCCCATAGTCCTGTATCAATCTCCAAACTAATCCCACTGCCCCGCTCTCTCCCCATAGTCCTGTTAAATCCCCAAAATAATCCCACTGCCCTGCTCTCTCCTCATAGTCCTGTATCAATCCCCAAACTAATCCCACTGCCCCGCTCTCTCCCCATAGCCCTGTATCAATCCCCAAACTAATCCCACTGCCCCGCTCTCTCCCCATAGTCCTGTAACAATCCCCAAACTAATCCCACTGCTCCGCTCTCTCCCCATAGTCCTGTATCAAACCCCAAACTAATCCCACTGCCCCGCTCTCTCCACATAATCCTGTATCAATCCCCAAACCAATCCCACTGCCCTGCTCTCTCCCCATAGTCCTGTATCAATCTCCAAACTAATCCCACTGCCCCGCTCTCTCCCCATAGTCCTGTATCAATCCCCAAACTAACCCCACTGCCCCGCTCTCTCCCCATAGTCCTGTATCAATCTCCAAACTAATCCCACTGCCCCGCTCTCTCCCCATAGTCCTGTATCAATCCCCAAACTAATCCCACTGCCCCGCTCTCTCCCCATAGTCCTGTATCAATCTCCAAACTAATCCCACTGCCCCGCTCTCTCCCCATAGTCCTGTAACAATCCCCAAACTAATCCCACTGCCCCGCTCTCTCCCCATCGTCCTGTATCAATCCCCAAACTAATCCCACTGCCCCGCTCTCTCCCCATAGTTCTGTATCAATCCCCAAACTAATCACACTGTCCCGCTATCTCCCCATAGTCCTGTATCAATCTCCAAACTAATCCCACTGCCCCGCTCTCTCCCCATAGCCCTGTATCAATCCCCAAACTAATCCCACTGCCTCGCTCTCTCCTCATAGTCCTGTATTAATCCCCAAACTAATCCCACTGCCCCGCTCTCTCCCCATAGTCCTGTATCAATCCCCAAACTAATCCCACTGCCCCTCTCTCTCCCCATAGTCCTGTATCAATCTCCAAACTAATCCCACAGCCCCGCTCTCTCCTCATAGCCCTGTATCAATCCCCAAACTAATCCCACTGCCCCGCTCTCTCCCCATAGTCCTGTATCAATCCCCAAACTAATCCCACAGCCCCGCTCTCTCCTCATAGTCCTGTATCAATCCCCGAACTAATCCCACTGCCCCGCTCTCTCCCCATAGTCCTGTATCAATCTCCAAACTAATCCCACTGCCCCGCTCTCTCCCCATAGTCCTGTATCAATCCCCAAACTAATCCCACTGCCCCGCTCTCTCCCCATAGCCCTGTATCAATCTCAAACTAATCCCACTGCCCCGCTCTCTCCCCATAGTCCTGTATCAATCCCCAAACTAATCCCACTGCCCCGCTCTCTCCCCATAGTCCTGTATCAATCCCCAAACTAATCCCACTGCCCCGCTCTCTCCCCATAGTCCTGTATCAATCTCCAAACTTATCCCACTGCCCCGCTCTCTCCCCATAGTCCTGTATCAATCCCCAAACTAATCCCACTGCCCCGCTCTCTCCCCATAGTCCTGTATCAATCCCCAAACTAATCCCACTGCCCCGCTCTCTCCCCATAGTCCTGTATCAATCCCCAAACTAATCCCACTGCCCCGCTCTCTCCCCATAGTCCTGTATCAATCTCCAAACTAATCCCACTGCCCCGCTCTCTCCCCATAGTCCTGTATCAATCTCCAAACTAATTCCACTGTCCCGCTCTCTCCCCAAAATCCTGTATCAATCCCCAAACTAATCACACTGCCCCGCTCTCAACCCATAGCCCTGCATCAATCCCCAAACTAATCCCACTGCCCTGCTCTCTCCCCATAGTCCTGTATCAATCCCAAAACTAATCCCACTGTCCCGCTCTCTCCACATAGTCCTGTATCAATCCCCAAACTAATCCCACTGCCCCGCTCTCTCCCCATAGCCCTGTATCAATCTCCAAACTAATCCCACTGCCCCGCTCTCTCCCCATAGTCCTGTATCAATCTCCAAACTAATCCCACTGCCCCGCTCTCTCCCCATAGTCCTGTATCAATCTCCAAACTAATCCCACTGCCCCGCTCTCTCCCCAAAATCCTGTATCAATCCCCAAACTAATCACACTGCCCCGCTCTCTCCCCATAGTCCTGTATCAATCCCCAAACTAATCCCACTGCCCCGCTCTCTCCCCATAGTCCTGTATCAATCTCCAAACTAATCCCATTGCCCCGCTCTCTCCCCATAGTCCTGTATCAATCTCCAAACTAATCCCATTGCCCCGCTCTCTCCCCATAGTCCTGTATCAATCCCCAAACTAATCCCACTGCCCCACTCTCTCCCCATAGTCCTGTATCAATCCCCAAACTAATCCCACTGCCCCGCTCTCTCACCATAATCCTGTATCAATCCCCAAACTAATCCCACTGCCCCGCTCTCTCACCATAATGCTGTATCAATCCCCAAACTAATCCCAATGCCCCGCTCTCTCACCATAGTCCTATATCAATCCCCAAACTAATCCCACTGCCCCGCTCTCTCACCATAATCCTGTATCAATCCCCAAACTAATCCCACTGCCCCTTCTCTCCCCATAGTCCTGTCTCAATCCACAAACTAATCCCACTGCCCCGCTCTCTCCCCATAGTCCTGTATCAATCCCCAAACTAATCCCACTGCCCCGCTCTCTCCCCATAGTCCTGTATCAATCTCCAAACTAATCCTACTGCACCGCTCTCTCCCCATAGTCCTGTATCAATCCCCAAACTAATCCGACTGCCCCGCTCTCTCCCCATAGTCCTGTATCAATCCCCAAACTAATCCCACTGCCCCGCTCTCTCCCCATAGCCCTGTATCAATCCCCAAACTAATCCCACTGCCCCGCTCTCTCCCCATCGTCCTGTATCAATCCCCAAACTAATCCCACTGCCCCGCTCTCTCCCCATAGTCCTGTATCAATCCCCAAACTAATCCCACTGCCCCGCTCTCTCCCCATAGCCCTGTATCAATCCCCAAACTAATCCCACTGCCCCGCTCTCTCCCCATAGTTCTGTATCAATCCCCAAACTAATCACACTGCCCCGCTCTCTCCCCATAGCCCTGTATCAATCCCCAAACTAATCCCACTGCCTCGCTCTCTCCCCATAGTCCTGTATCAATCTCCAAACTAATCCCACTGCCCCGCTCTCTCTCCCCATAGCCCTGTATCAATCTCGAAACGAATCCCACTGCCCCGCTCTCTCCCCATAGCCCTGTATCAATCCCCAAACTAATCCCACTGCCCCGCTCTCTCCCCATAGTCCTGTATCAATCCCCAAACTAATCCCACTGCCCCGCTCTCTCCCCATAGTCCTGTATCAATCCCCAAACTAATCCCACTGCCCCGCTCTCTCCCCATTGTCCTGTATCAATCCCCAAACTAATCCCACTGCCCCGCTCTCTCCCCATAGTCCTGTATCAATCCACAAACTAATCCCACTGCCCCGCTCTCTACCCATATCCCTGTATCAATCCCCAAACTAATCCCACTGCCCCGCTCTCTCCCCATAGCCCTGTATCAATCCCCAAACTTATCCCACTGCCCCGCTCTCTCCCCATAGCCCTGTATCTATCCCCAAACTAATCCCACTGCCCCACTCTCTCCCCATAGTCCTGTATCAATCCCCAAACTAATCCCACTGCCCCGCTCTCTCCCCATAGTCCTGTATCAATCCCCGAACTAATCCCACTGCCCCGCTCTCTCCCCATAGCCATGTATCAATCCCCAAACTAATCCCACTGCCCCGCTCTCTCCCCATAGCCCTGTATCAATCCCCAAACTAATCCCACTGCCTCGCTCTCTCCCCATAGTCCTGTATCAATCCCCAAACTAATCCCACTGCCCCGCTCTCTCCCCATAGTCCTGTATCAATCTCCAAACTAATCCCACTGCCCCGCTCTCTCCCCATAGTCCTGTATCAATCCCCAAACTAATCCCACTGCCCCGCTCTCTCCCCTTAGCCCTGTATCAATCCCCAAACTAATCCCACTGCCCCGCTCTCTCCCCATAGTGCTGTATCAATCCCCAAACTAATCCCACTGCCGCACTCTCTCCCCATAGCCCTGTATCAATCTCCAAACTAATCCCACAGCCCCGCTCTCTCCTCATAGTCCTGTATCAATCCCCAAACTAATCCCACTGCCTCGCTATCTCCCCATAGCCCTGTAACAATCCCCAAACTAATCCCACTGCCCCGCTCTCTCCCCATAGTCCTGTAACAATCCCCAAACTAATCCCACTGCCCCGCTCTCTCCCCATCGTCCTGTATCAATCCCCAAACTAATCCCACTGCCTCGCTCTCTCCCCATAGTCCTGTAACAATCCCCAAACTAATCCCACTGCCCCGCTCTCTCCCCATAGTTCTGTATAAATCCCCAAACTAATCACACTGTCCCGCTATCTCCCCATAGTCCTGTATCAATCTCCAAACTAATCCCACTGCCCCGCTCTCTCCCCATAGTCCTGTTAAATCCCCAAAATAATCCCACTGCCCTGCTCTCTCCTCATAGTCCTGTATCAATCCCCAAACTAATCCCACTGCCCCGCTCTCTCCCCATAGCCCTGTATCAATCCCCAAACTAATCCCACTGCCCCGCTCTCTCCCCATAGTCCTGTAACAATCCCCAAACTAATCCCACTGCTCCGCTCTCTCCCCATAGTCCTGTATCAAACCCCAAACTAATCCCACTGCCCCGCTCTCTCCACATAATCCTGTATCAATCCCCAAACCAATCCCACTGCCCTGCTCTCTCCCCATAGTCCTGTATCAATCTCCAAACTAATCCCACTGCCCCGCTCTCTCCCCATAGTCCTGTATCAATCCCCAAACTAACCCCACTGCCCCGCTCTCTCCCCATAGTCCTGTATCAATCTCCAAACTAATCCCACTGCCCCGCTCTCTCCCCATAATCCTGTATCAATCCCCAAACTAATCCCACTGCCCCGCTCTCTCCCCATAGTCCTGTATCAATCTCCAAACTAATCCCACTGCCCCGCTCTCTCCCCATAGTCCTGTAACAATCCCCAAACTAATCCCACTGCCCCGCTCTCTCCCCATCGTCCTGTATCAATCCCCAAACTAATCCCACTGCCCCGCTCTCTCCCCATAGTTCTGTATCAATCCCCAAACTAATCACACTGTCCCGCTATCTCCCCATAGTCCTGTATCAATCTCCAAACTAATCCCACTGCCCCGCTCTCTCCCCATAGCCCTGTATCAATCCCCAAACTAATCCCACTGCCTCGCTCTCTCCCCATAGTCCTGTAACAATCCCCAAACTAATCCCACTGCCCCGCTCTCTCCCCATAGTCCTGTATCAATCCCCAAACTAATCCCACTGCCCCGCTCTCTACCCTTAGCCCTGTATCAATCCCCAAACTAATCCCACTGCCCCGCTCTCTCCCCATAGTCCTGTATCAATCCCCAAACTAATCCCACTGCCGCACTCTCTCCCCATAGCCCTGTATCAATCTCCAAACTAATCCCACAGCCCCGCTCTCTCCTCATAGTCCTGTATCAATCCCCAAACTAATCCCACTGCCCCGCTCTCTCCCCATCGTCCTGTATCAATCCCCAAACTAATCCCACTGCCCCGCTCTCTCCCCATAGTTCTGTATCAATCCCCAAACTAATCACACTGTCCCGCTATCTCCCCATAGTCCTGTATCAATCTCCAAACTAATCCCACTGCCCCGCTCTCTCCCCATAGTCCTGTTTAAATCCCCAAACTAATCCCACAGCCCCGCTCTCTCCCCATAGTCCTGTATCAATCCCCAAACTAATCCCACTGCCCCGCTCTCTCCCCATAGTCCTGTATCAATCCCCAAACTAATCCCACTGCCCCGCTCTCTCCCCATAGCCCTGTATCAATCCCCAAACTAATCCCACCGCCGCACTCTCTCCCCATAGCCCTATATCAATCTCCAAACTAATCCCACTGCCGCGCTCTCTCCCCATAGTCCTGTATCAATCCCCAAACTAATCCCACTGCCCCGCTCTCTCCTCATAGCCCTGTATCAATCCCCAAACTAATCCCACAGCCCCGCTCTCTCCCCATAGTCCTGTATCAATCTCCAAACTAATCCCACTGCCCCGCTCTCTCCCCATAGCCCTGTATCAATCCCCAAACTAATCCCACTGCCTCGCTCTCTCCCCATAGTCCTGTAACAATCCCCAAACTAATCCCACTGCCCCGCTCTCTCCCCATAGTCCTGTATCAATCCCCAAACTAATCCCACTGCCCCGCTCTCTCCCCATAGTTCTGTATCAATCCCCAAACTAATCACACTGTCTCGCTATCTCCCCATAGTCCTGTATCAATCTCCAAACTAATCCCACTGCCCCGCTCTCTCCCCATAGTCCTGTTTAAATCCCCATACTAATCCCACTGCCCCGCTCTCTCCCCATAGTCCTGTATCAATCCCCAAACTAATCCCACTGCCCCGCTCTCTCCCCATAGTCCTGTATCAATCCCCAAACTAATCCCACTGCCCCGCTCTCTCCCCATAGCCCTGTATCAATCCCCAAACTAATCCCACTGCCGCACTCTCTCCCCATAGCCCTATATCAATCTCCAAACTAATCCCACTGCCGCGCTCTCTCCCCATAGTCCTGTATCAATCCCCAAACTAATCCCACTGCCCCGCTCTCTCCTCATAGCCCTGTATCAATCCCCAAACTAATCCCACAGCCCCGCTCTCTCCCCATAGTCCTGTATCAATCCCCAAACTAATCCCACAGCCCCGCTCTCTCCCCATAGTCCTGTATCAATCCCCAAACTAATCCCACTGCCCTGCTCTCTCCCCATAGCCCTGTATCAATCCCCAAACTAATCCCACTGCCCCGCTCTCTCCCCATAGCCCTGTATCAATCTCCAAACTAATCCCACTGCCCCGCTCTCTCCTCATAGTCCTGTATCAATCCCCAAACTAATCCCACTGCCCCGCTCTCTCCCCATAGCCCTGTATCAATCCCCAAACTAATCCCACTGCCAGACTCTCTCCCCATTGCCCTGTATCAATCTCCAAACTAATCCCACTGCCCCGCTCTCTCCCCATAGTCCTGTATCAATCCCCAAACTAATCCCACTGCCCCGCTCTCTCCCCATAGTCCTGTACAATCCCCAAACTAATCCCACTGCTCCACTCTCTCCCCATTGTCCTGTATCAAACCCCAAACTAATCCCACTGCCCCGCTCTCTCCACATAATCCTGCATCAATCCCCAAACTAATCCTACTGCCCCGCTCTCTCCCCATAGTCCTGTATCTATCCCCAAACTAATCCCACTGCCCCGCTCTCTCCCCATAGTCCTGTATCAATCCCCAAACTAATCCCACTGCCCCGCTCTCTCCCCATAGCCCTGTATCAATCTCCAAACTAATCCCACTGCCCCGCTCTCTCCCCATAGCCCTGTATCAATCTCCAAACTGATCCCACTGCCCCGCTCTCTCAACATAGTCCTGTATCAATCCCCAAACTAATCCCACTGCCCCGCTCTCTCCCCATAGTCCTGTATCAATCCCCAAACTAATCCCACTGCCCCGCTCTCTCCCCATAGCCCTGTATCAATCTCCAAACTAATCCCACTGCCCCGCTCTCTCCCCATCGTCCTGTATCAATCCCCAAACTAATCCCACTGCCCCGCTCTCTCCCCATAGTCCTGTATCAATCCCCAAACTAATCCCACTGCCCCGCTCTCTCCCCATAGTCCTGTATCAATCCCCAAACTAATCCCACTGCCAGGCTCTCTCCCCATAGTCCTGTATCAATCCCCAAACTAATCCCACTGCCCCGCTCTCTCCCCATAGTCCTGTATCAATCCCCAAACTAATCCCACTGCCCCGCTCTCTCCCCATAGTCCTGTATCAATCCCCAAACTAATCCCACTGCCCCGCTCTCTCCTCATAGTCCTGTATCAATCCCCAAACTAATCCCACTGCCCCGCTCTCTCCCCATAGTCCTGTATCAATCCCCAAACTAATCCCACTGCCCCGCTCTCTCCCCATAGCCCTGTATCAATCTCCAAACTAATCCCACTGCCCCGCTCTCTCCCCATAGTCCTGTATCAATCCCCAAACTAATCCCACTGCCCGCTCTCTCCCCATAGTCCTGTATCAATCCCCAAACTAATCCCACTGCCCCACTCTCTCCCCATAGTCCTGTATCAATCCCCAAACTAATCCCACTGCCCCGCTCTCTCCCCATAGCCCTGTATCAATCTCCAAACTAATCCCACTGCCCCGCTCTCTCCCCATAGCCCTGTATCAATCTCCAAACTAATCCCACTGCCCCGCTCTCTCCCCATAGCCCTGTATCAATCTCCAAACTAATCCCACTGCCCCGCTCTCTCCCCATAGCCCTGTATCAATCTCCAAACTGATCCCACTGCCCCGCTCTCTCAACATAGTCCTGTATCAATCCCCAAACTAATCCCACTGCCCCGCTCTCTCCCCATAGTCCTGTATCAATCCCCAAACTAATCCCACTGCCCCGCTCTCTCCCCATAGTCCTGTATCAATCCCCAAACTAATCCCACTGCCCCGCTCTCTCCCCATAGTCCTGTATCAATCCCCAAACTAATCCCACTGCCCCGCTCTCTCCTCATAGTCCTGTATCAATCCCCAAACTAATCCCACTGCCCCGCTCTCTCCCCATACTCCTGTATCAATCCCTGAATCGATACAGAAAGTGAGACAGATAGAGAGAGAGAGAGAGAGAGACACACACACACTCTCTCTCTCTCCCTCTCGCTCTCTCTCACTGTCTCTCTCTCTGTCTCTCTCACTCTCTCTGTTCCTCTCTTTCACTCTTTCCCTCTCTCTGTCTCGCCCTATTTGTGACTCTCCCTCTCTCTCTCTGTCTCTCTCTCTCACTCTGTATCTCTCTTTCTCGCTCTTTCTCTCTCTCTGTCCCTCTCTCGGTTCCTCTCGCTCTCACTCTCTCTCCCTCTCTCTTTCCCTCTCTCTGTCCTTCTACCTATCTCCCTCTCTCTCTCTGTCCTACAATCTCTATCTCTCTGTCTCTCTCTCTCTCTCTCTCTCTCTCTTTCCCTGTGTTTCTCCCTCTCTTTCTGTCTCTCTCCCTCGTTCTCCCCATCCCTCTCTCTCTCTATCCCCCTCTCTATCCCTCTCTTTCTCTCTCTGTCTCTGTCTCCTGCATTTTTCCATCACTCTCTCTCTCTGTCCCTCTCTCTGTCTCCCTCTCTCTCTCTATATATATATAACTCTCTGTCTCTATCTCTCTCTCTCTATCTCTCTCACTCTCTCATTTTCTCACTCTCTGTCGATCTCTCTCTGTCTCTAACTCTCTGTCTCTCTGTCTCTCTCTCTCTCTTTCTCTGTTTCTTGCTCTCTTTCTCTGTCTCTCTGTCTCTCTCACTCACTCATTTTCTCTCTCTCTGTCTCTCTCTGTCTCTATCTCTCTGTCTCTCTCTCTCTCTCTTTATCTGTTTCTCGCTCTCTCTCTCTGTCTCTCTCTGTCTGTTTCTCTCTCTCTCTGTGTCTCTGAGTTTCTCTCTCTGTCTCTCTCCTGTCTCTTTCCATCTTTCTCTCTCTCGCTCTGTCTCTCTGTCTCTCTCTCTATCTCTCTCTCACTGTCTCTCTCACTCTCTCTCTCTATCTATCTGTCTCTCTTTCTGTCGTCTCTCTCTGTCCCTCTCTCCCTATCTCTCTCCATCCCCCTTTCTCTCTGTCTGTTTCACTCTACCTCTCTCTGACACTCTCTGTCTCTCTCTGTCTCTCAGTCACACTCACTCTCTCTGTCTCTCTCTCTGCCTCGTTCTCTCGCTCTGTCTCTCTCTCTGACTTGTTCTCTCTGTCTCTCTCTCTCGCTCTGTCATTCTCCTTCTCTCTCTGTCTCTCTCTCTCGCTGTGTCTCTCTCCTTCTCTCTCTCTCTGTCTCACTCCCTCTCTGTCTCTCTCTTCCTATCTCTCTCTATCCCTCTCTCTCACTCTCCTGTCTCTTTCCATCTCTCTCTTTCTCTCTGTCTTTCTATCTGTCTGTCTCTCTCTCTTTCTCTGTCTCTGTCACTCTCTCTCTCTCCCTCTCTCTGTCCCTCTCTCTGTGTTTCTCTCTCTGTCTCTCTCCCTCTCTTTCTCCTGTCTCTTTCCATCTCTCTCTCATTCTATCTCCCTCTCTCTTTCTCTCTCTCTGTCTCTCTCTCTCTGACAGCCTCGCTCTGTCTCTCTCTCTCTCTATCTGTTTCTATCTCTCTGTCTCTCGCTCTCTTTCTCTCTCTCTCTATCTCTGTCTCTCTCTCTCTGTTTCTCCCTCTCTCTCTCTCTGTCTCTCTCCCTCTCTCTGTGTTTCTCCCTCTCTTTCTCTGTCTCTCCCCCTCTCTCAACATCCGTCTCTCTTCCTATCCCTCTCTCTCTCTATCACTCTCGCTCTCTGTCTCCCTCTCTCTCTCTCTCCTGTTTCTTTCCATCTCTTGCTCTCTCTTTTTTTCTCTCTGTCCCCCCCACGCTCTCTCTCTCTCTGTCTCTCCCTCTGACACTCTATCTCTCTCTGTCGTTTTCTCCGTCCCTCTCTCTCTCTGTCTCTCTCTCTCTCTGTCTCATTCACTCCCTATCTCTCTCTCTCTGTCTCATTCACTCCCTATCTCTCTCTCTCTGTCTCATTCACTCCCTATCTGTCTCTCTCTGTCTCTCTGTCTCTCTCTCTCTCTGTCTCTCTCTCTATCCCTCTCTCTCTATCCCTCTCTCTCACTCCCTCTCTCTCGCTCTGTCTCACTGTCTCTGTGTTTCCGAGTTTCTCTCTGTCTCTCTGTATCTCTCTCCTGTCTCTTTTCATCTCTTTCTCTCTCTCGGTCTCTCTTTCTCTCTCACTGTCTCTCTCTCTCTGTCCCTCCCTCTGTTCCCCGCTCTCTCTCTCTGTCTCTCTCACTATTTCTGTCTCTCTCTCTCTCTCACTCTCCCTATCTCTCTCTATCCCTCTCTCTCTGTCTGTCTGTCTCTCTCCCCCTCTCTCTGACACTCTCAGCCTCTCTCTCTCTCTCTGTCACACTCACTCTCTCTGTCTCTCTCTCTCTCTCCCTCTCTGTCTTTCGTTCTCTCTCTGACTCTCTCTGTCTCTCTCTCTCTCCCTTTTTGTCTCTCACTCTCGGTGTGTGTCTCGCTCTCTCTCTCTGACCCTCTCTGTCTCTCTGTCTCTCTCTCTCTGACTCTATCTGTCTCTCTCTCTCTCTTCCTCTCTGTCTCTCTCTCAGTCTCTCTCTCCCTGTCTAAATGTCTCTCCCTCTCTGTCTCTCTCTGTCTGTATGTCTATCAATCCCTAAACTAATCCCACTGCCCTGCTCTCTCCCCATAGCCCTGTATCAATCCCGAAACTAATCCCACTGCCCCGCTCTCTCCCTATAGTCCTGCATCAATCCCTAAACTAATCCCAATGCCCCGCTCTCTCCCCATAGTCCTGTATCAATCCCCAAACTAATCCCACTGCCCCGCTCTCTCCCCATAGTCCTGTATCAATCCCCAAACTAATCCCACTGCCCCGCTCTCTCCCCATAGTCCTGTATCAATCGCAAACTAATCCCACTTCCCCTCTCTCTCCCCATAGTCCTGTATCAATCCCCAAACTAATCCCACTGTCCCCGCTCTCTCCCCATAGTCCTGTATCAATCCCCAAACTAATCCCACTGCCCCGCTCTCTCCCCATAGTCCTGTATCAATCCCCAAACTAATCCCACTGTCCCCGCTCTCTCCCCATAGTCCTGTATCAATCCCCAAACTAATCGCACTGCCCCGCTCTCTCCCCATAGTCCTGTATCAATCCCCAAACTAATCCCACTGCCCCGCTCTCTCCCCATAGTCCTGTATCAATCCCCAAACTAATCCCACTGCCCCGCTCTCTCCCCATAGTCCTGTATCAATCCCCAAACTAATCCCACTGCCCCGCTCTCTCCTCATAGCCCTGTATCAATCCCCAAACTAATCCCACTGCCCCGCTCTCTCCCCATAGTCCTGTATCAATCCCCAAACTAATCCCACTGCCCCGCTCTCTACCCATAGCCCTGTATCAATCCCCAAACTAATCCCACTGCCCCGCTCTCTCCCCATAGTCCTGTATCAATCCCAGAATCGATACAGAAAGTGAGACAGACAGAGAGAGAGAGAGAGACACACACACACACACACTCTCTCTCTCCCTCTCGCTCTCTCTCACTGTCTATCTCTCTGTCTCTCTCACTCTCTCTGTTCCTCTCTTTCACTCTGTCCCTCTCTCTGTCTCGCCCTATTTGTGACTCTCTCTCTCTCTCTCTCTCTCTGTCTCTCTCTCTCACTGTGTATCTCTCTTTCTCGCTCTTTCTCTCTCTCTGTCCCTCTCTCTGTTCCTCTCGCTCTCTCTCTCTCTCTCTCTCTCTCTCTTTCCCTCTCTCTGTCCTTCTACCTATCTCCCTCTCTCTCTCTGTGCCTCTCTCTCTCTCTGTCCTACAATCTCTATCTCTCTCTCTCTCTCTCTTTCCCTGTGTTTCTCTCTCTCTTTCTGTCTCTCTCCCTCTTTCTCCCTATCCCTCTCTCTCTCTATCCCCCTCTCTCTCTATCCCTCTCTTTCTCTCTCTGTCTCTCTCTCCTGCATTTTTCCATCACTCTCTCTCTCTGTCCCTCTCTCTGTCTCCCTCTCTCTCTATATATATATAACTCTCTGTCTCTATCTCTCTCTCTCTATCTCTCTCACTCTCTCATTTTCTCACTCTCTGTCTATCTCTCTCTGTCTCTAACTCTCTGTCTCTCTGTCTCTCTCTCTCTCTTTCTCCGTTTCTTGCTCTCTCTCTCTGTCTCTCTGTCTCTCTCACTCACTCATTTTCTCTCTCTCTGTCTATCTCTCTCTGTCTCTAACTCTCTGTCCCTCTGTCTCTCTCTCTCTCTTTATCTGTTTCTCGCTCTCTCTCTCTGTCTCTCTCTGTCTGTCTCTCTCTCTCTCTGTGTCTCTGAGTTTCTATCTCTGTCTCTCTCCTGTCTCTTTCCATCTTTCTCTCTCTCGCTCTGTCTCTCTCTCTATCTCTCTCTCACTGTCTCTCTCACTCTCTCTCTCTATCTATCTGTCTCTCTTTCTGTCGTCTCTCTCTCTGTCCCTCTCTCCCTATCTCTCTCTATCCCCCTTTCTCTCTGTCTGTTTCACTCTACCTCTCTCTGACACTCTCTGTCTCTCAGTCACACTCACTCTCTCTGTCTCTCTCTCTGCCTCGTTCTCTCGCTCTGTCTCTCTCTCTGACTTGTTCTCTCTGGCTCTCTCTCTCTCGCTCTGTCTTTCTCCTTCTCTCTCTGTCTCTCTCTCTCGCTCTGTCTCTCTCCTTCTCTCTCTCTCTGTCTCACTCCCTCTCTGTCTCTCTCTTCCTATCTCTCTCCATCCCTCTCTCCCACTCTCCTGTCTCTTTCCATCTCTCTCTTTCTCTCTGTCTTTCTATCTGTCTGTCTCTCTCTCTCTCTCTCTCTCTGTCCCTCTCTCTGTGTTTCTCTCTCTGTCTCTTTCCCTCTCTCTCTCCTGTCTCTTTCCATCTCTCTCTCATTCTATCTCCCTTTCTCTTTCTCTGTCTCTGTCTCTCTCTCTCTGACAGCCTCGCTCTGTATCTCTCTCTCTCTATCTGTTTCTATCTCTCTGTCTCTCGCTCTCTTTCTCTCTCTCTCTATCTCTGTCTCTCTATCTGTCTCTCTCTCTGTTTCTCCCTCTGTCTCTCTCCCTCTCTCTGTGTTTCTCCCTCTCTTTCTCTGTCTCTCCCCCTCTCTCAACATCCGTCTCTCTTCCTATCCCTCTCTCTCTCTATCACTCTCGCTCTCTGTCTCTCTCTCTCTCTCCCTCTCTGTCTTTCGTTCTCTCTCTGACTCTCTCTGTCTCTCTCTCTCTCTCTCCCTTTCTGTCTCTCACTCTCTGTGTGTGTCTCGCTCTCTCTCTCTGACCTTCTCTGTCTCTCTGTCTCTCTCTCTCTGACTCTATCAGTCTCTCTCTCTCTCTTCCTAACTGTCTCTCTCTCAGTCTCTCTCTCCCTGTCTAAGTGTCTCTCCCTCTCTGTCTCTCTCTGTCTGTATGTCTATCAATCCCTAAACTAATCCCACTGCCCCGCTCTCTCCCCATAGTCCTGTATCAATCCCCAAACTAATCCCACTGCCCCGCTCTCTCCCCATAGTCCTGTATCAATCCCCAAACTAATCCCAATGCCCCGCTCTCTCCCCATAGTCCTGTATCAATCCCCAAACTAATCCCACTGCCCTGCTCTCTCCCCATAGTCCTGTATCAATCCCCAAACTAATCCCACTGCCCCGCTCTCTCCCCATAGTCCTGTATCAGTCCCCAAACTAATCCCACTGCCCTGCTCTCTCCCCATAGTCCTGTATCAATCCCCAAACTAATCCCACTGCCCCGCTCTCTCCCCATAGTCCTGTATCAATCTCCAAACTAATCCCACTGCCCCACTCTCTCCCCATAGTCCTGTATCAATCCCAAAACTAATCCTACTGCCCCGCTCTCTCCCCATAGCCCTGTATCAATCTCCAAACTAATCCCACTGCCCCGCTCTCTCCCCATAATCCTGTATCAATCCCCAAACTAATCCCACTGCCCCGCTCTCTGCTCATAGTCCTGTACCAATCTCCAAACTAATCCCACTGCCCCGCTCTCTCCCCATAGTCCTGTATCAATCCCCAAACTAATCCCACTGCCCCGCTCTCTCCCCATAGTCCTGTATCAATCCCCAAACTAATCCCACTGCCCCGCACTCTCCCCATAGTCCTGTATCAATCCTCAAACTAATCCCACTGCCCCACTCTCTCCCCATAGTCCTGTATCAATCCCCAAACTAATCCCACTGCCCCGCTCTCTCCCCATACCCCTGTACCAATTCCCAAACTAATTCCACTGCCCCGCACTCTCCCCATAGTCCTGTATCAGTCCCCAAACTAATCCCACTGCCCCGCTCTCTCCCCATAGTCCTGTATCAATCCCCAAACTAATCCCACTGCCCCGCTCTCTCCCCATAGCCCTGTATCAATCTCCAAACTAATCCCACTGCCCCGCTCTCTCCCCATAGCCCTGTATCAATCCCCAAACTAATCCCACTGCCCCGCTCTCTCCCCATAGTCCTGTATCAATCTCCAAACTAATCCCACTGCCCCGCTCGCTCCCCATAGTCCTGTATCAATCCCCAAACTAATCCCACTGCCCCG